>NC_086103.1:2180000-2465000 GCF_963921235.1 Mobula hypostoma
GTTACTTTGTGACTTGCTTCACGCTCTATTTCTGATTGAATCATTTTCAAGGCTAGAGCCAACAAAGACACTTTGCAGCCTCCGTTGAATATTCTGTCAGGCAAGATTGTCTCTTCTAGCCATTGTGTTTGAGCTGTAACATGCTTTCAGCGAAAGTTCTCGTATCTGAATATTAAAGCTGATAGTTTAAGCTATTCCAGCAGAACTTTAACAAGCAAGATCTAAACACCAATGTTAAGAATTTACCAGTTAATTGCAGTAAACTAGGAGTGATAAATCTTTGGCCTGAGAGTCAATTTTTGATTGACTCAGGCCAAAGGGCTGTTTACATGCTGTTTTCTCGATGATTCTATGACTGCCATGCAATACTATTTTTGTATGTGACTCCAGACTCTTTAAATACATTGATCTTTACAGCATCCCCACAAGCTCCACAGAGCCAAGACAATTGTACAGCTGTTGCAATTACAACAAGACAATTCTTCCATTCCCTCACTCTGACTTCTTACCACTTCTCCTCTTCCAGCAATCACCTCTCCCTGATGTTCTTCTACCCTTCTCTCCCATGGTCCTCTCTCCTCTCCTGTCAGAATACTTCTTTTATAGCCTTTTACCTTTTCCACCTATCTGGCTTCATCTATCACCTTCGAGCTTGCCATCTTTGCACCGCCCCAACCTTTTTATTCTGGCATCTTTCCCCTTCCTTTCCAGTCCTGATATAGGGTCTCAGCTGCTAGCATTAACTGTTTATTTATTTCCATAGATGATTTCTGGACCTCTGGATTTCCAGCATCTGCAGAAACTCTTGTGATTATAATTATAGCTGGTTATACAATGAATGTTTATTTTGCCGGTGATAGTCACTTGATAAAAAAATCTCACTTTTAATTATTAGTGAAAGATGCACTGGTGTGGAAGGTCTTCATGGAATACAGTGTCGGGAAGTCTACGGTCATGCTCTTTGTTGGAAGGAATAAAAGCATAGACTATGTTCTAAACAGGGAGAAAATTCAAAAATCCGAGGTGCAAAGGGACTTGGGAGTACCTCGTAGAGGATACCCTAAAGGTTTATTTGCAGGCTGGGTTTGTGGTGAGGAAGGTAAGTGTATTATTAGCATGCATTTTGAGAGGACTAGAATACAAAAGCAAAGATTTAATACTGATGCTTTATAAGGCACTGGTGAGGCCTCACTTGGAGTGTTGTGAGCAATTTTGAGTCCCTTATTTAAGAAAGGATATGCTAAGATTGGAGAAGCTCAGTGGAGGTTCACAAGAATGATTCCAGGAATGAAAGGCTTATCGTACGAGGAGTGTTTGATGGCTCTGGGCCTTTGCTTGCTGGAATTTAGAAGAATGGGGGGAGGGTGAACGAATTGAAAAATATTGAATATTGAAAACCCTCGATAGAGTGAATGTGGAGAAGATGTTTTCTATTGTAAGGGAGTCTAGAACCAAAGGGCACAGCCTCAGGATAGAGGGGCGTCCATTTGAAACAGAGAAGGAATTTCTTTATCACAGTGGATGGTAAATCTGTGGAATTCAATGCCACAGGTGGCTGTGGAGGGCAGGTCTTTGGATGTATTCAAGTCATAGGTTGATGGGTTCTTGATTTGTCTGGGTGTGAAAGGTTATGTGGGTGTAAGCAGGAGAAGGGAGTTGAGAGGGAAATGGATCAGCTTTATGAAGTGGCAGGGCTGAATGGTTTAATTCCATTCCTGTGTCTTGTAGTCTTACGGTCCGATCATTGGATATACAGTATTCACCATTACAAAAATACAGATGTATGTGCTAAATGTAGTTTCTGAAATTCAGTTCTACCAAAATCAATTAAATGAATTTTGGAAGTGCTGTTCAATATGCATATATTTTTTGTATCATATATTTAGTACATTTGATTAAGAATTGATTTCTGTCTCCTGGCCAAACCCACAAGTAATCAGAATATAGACTGTTGCACATGCATTTTTATAAGATGGTAAATGAAGCCATTATGATATTTATCATAGCAATTCATAATAAAAAAATCAAATTTGAATACTTTGGCAAAACTTTTATCTTGCCAATTCAGTTTCACACAGAAGGCTATAAACACAGGCTTGCAACTATAAATCTCTTGAATATGGCAGATTTACCACAGATGTGTGGGACGGACTGATGGTGTCACACCATGAGATAGATTTGATGTCACATTGCAGTCTGATATCATCATTTTTATCCAATAGACCTAAGAGACATTGATTTTACAAATTGTTTTCTTTGGATGAAAGTAAAAGATCTTATTAATTCAGTGTTGAATTAACTCTCGGATGGTCACATTCAGTATAGCATCCATTAAACAAAAAAATCTCGTCAATGAATTATACGTCTCCCAGTTAATGAATACATTATTCTCTATTTTAATTTAAAACTAATTTGCATTTCTCATCTTTAAATCATCAAGATTTGATTTCAAACTCCAGTCATTATATTTCACACTCAATACTCAGCTCTGCATAATCTTTCAACATTTTCTGTTTTTGTTTTAGACTTTCAGCATTCTGTTATGATTTAGGCTGGCAATTAGTGAAGCTGTATTGTTACTCTTTGAAGATCCATGTTATCAGATGATGTGCTGAAAATAGAGGCCCTTTCTATTCTTTCCAATAGATTCTGCAGATGACATTTAAGGATGAAAGAAGCTCTTGTCATTTGAGAGGGCTGGCTGGTTAGTGAACCTGGCATGCTTTTCTTTTATTGTAACAAAAATTGTGCACAAAAGATATTTAATTGGCTCTAAAATGCTTTGGCCATGCTTTGTTGATTGAGGTGTTGTGCAAGTGCAAATTTTTGCTTCACTGTTTGCCCCTCACCCAAAAAGCTAAAGGCAGGAGAACGGGGTTGAAAGAGATAATAAATCAGCTATCATTGAGCTGAGTAGCCTAATTCTGCTCCTACTTTCAATGGTCTTATGAGTCTCTGGAACTGTGAGGCAGTGTCTCTACTAGTTGTACCGCTCTGACACTCAATGTTGGTTAAGGAGTGAAATCCAATAAGCTGGATTGTGTTTCTGTCCCACCACTTCCCTACAGACTGTTGACATTTAACCACTGTTGTAAATTGTAAATCAGGATCTGAATCAGAATCAGGTTTATTATCACGGAGGTTTGTTGTGAAATTTATTAACTTAGCAGCAGTAGTTCAATGCAATGCATGATAATGTAGAAAGAAAGTGTGTGTGTGTGTGTGTGTGTGTGTGTGTGTGTGTGTGTGTGTGTGTGTGCGCGTGTGTGCGTGTGTGTGTGTGTGCGCGTGTGTGCGTGGGGCAAAAACAGAAGTGTTAGATGTTAACAAAAGTGAATTAGTGTTCATGGGTTCAATGTTCATTTAGGAATTGCATGGCAGAGGGGAAAAAGCTATTCCTGAATTGCTGAGTATGTGCCTTCAGGTTTCTGTACCTTCTTCCTAACGATAGGTGATGAGGGTCCCTAATATTTGACATTGTATTTCTGAGGCACCGCTCCTTGAAGATGTCTTTGGTACTACGAAGGCGAGTAACCAAGGTGGAGCTGACTAATTTTACAGCTTTCTGTAGCTCCTCTTGGTCCTGTGCAGTAGCCCCTCCCCATCCTCCACACTAGACAGTGATGCGGCCTGTCAGAATGCTCTCCTCAGTATATCTAGAGAAGTTTTCAAGTGCTTTAGGTGACAAATTAAATCTCTTCAAACTCTGAATGAAATATAGTTGCTACCTTTGCCTTCTTTATAGCTGCATCGATATGTTGGGACCAGGTGAGATTGTCAGATGTAGACACCAAGGAAATTGAAATTTCTCACTCTCTCCACTTCCGATCCCTCTACGGGGATTGGTTTGATTGGTTTGTGTTTCCTCATCTTACCATTTCTGAAGTCCGCAATCAGGTCTTTTGTCTTATTGACAGTGAGTGCGAGGTTGTTGCTGTGACACCACTCAACTAGCTGGTATGTCTCCCTCCTGTATACGCTCTCATCTCCATCTGAGACTCTACCAACAATGGTTGTATCATCAGCAGATTTATAGATGGCATTTGAGCTATACCTAGCCATACAGTCATGAATATAGAGGGAGTAGAGCAATGGGCTAAGCACATGCCCCTGAGGTACGCCAGTGTTAGTCATTAGTGAGGAGGAGATATTATCATCAATCCACACAGTTTGTGGTGTTCTGGTTAGGAAGTCAAAGATCCAATTGCAGAGGGATGTATGGAGGCCTAAATTCTGTAGCTATCAATCAGGATTGTGGGAATGATGGTGTTAAGTGCTGAGCATTAGTTAACAAGGTGTTTGTGTTGTCCAGGTGATCTAAGGCTGTGTGAAGAGCCATTGACATTGCATCTGCCGTAGACCTATTGTGGCGATAGGCAAATTGCTGCGGGTCCAGGTCCTTGCTGAAGCGGGAGTTGGTTCTAGTCATGACCAACCTCTCAAAACATTTCATCTCTGTAGATGTGAGTGCTGTCGGGTGAAAGTCAATAAGGCAGCTAACACTACTCTTCTAAGGTACTGGTATAATTGTTGCCTTTTTGATGCAGGTGGGAACATCCAACTGTAGCAGTGAGAGGTTAAAATGTCCTTGAACACTCTCGCCAGTTGGTTGGAACATATTTTCAGAGCCTTACCAGGTACGCCATCAGGGCCTGCCACCTAGCAAGGGTTCATGCTCCTTGAAGACAGCCTAACAACAGCCTCCGAGACAGAGATCACAGGGTCACCGGGTGCAGCAGTGATCTTCACAGCTGTTGTTATATTATCCCTTTCAAAATGGGCATAGAAGCCATTGAGATCATCTGGTAGTGAAACATCACTGTCATTCATGCTATCGGTTTTTGCTTTGTAGGAAGTAATGTCTTGCAAACCCTGTCATAGTTAACGTGCATCCAATAACACCTCCAACCTTGCTCGGAATTGTTGTTTTGTTCTTGAAATAGTCCTCTGAAAGTCATATTAGGTTCTTTTGTACAAACCTGGGTCACCAGACTTAAATGCCACAGATCGAGCTCTTAGCAGACAATGTACCTCTTGTTTCATTCACGGATTTTGGTTTGATAAAGTACAACAAGTTTTCATAGGCACACATTCATCCACACAGGTTTTAATGAAGTCAGAGATAACTACAGCATACTCATCCAGATTCGAAGATAAATCCACCACCAATTCAAAACAGTCTCGTAAGTGCTCCTGTGCTTCCCTTGTCCATACCTTCTTGGTCCTCACTGCTGGTGCAGCAGTCTTCAGTCTCTGTCGATACTCAGGGAGTAGAAATACAGCCAGGTAATCAGACTTTCCGAAGTGAGGGCATGGAATAGCATGGTAGGCATTCTTGATGGTGGTGTAACAGTGGTCCAGTGTGTTGTTTCCTCTGGTAGTACAGGTACAAATGATTTGTTGATGGTAATTATTTAGTGCCATTTTCAGGCTGGTCTGTGTAAAATCCCCCAAAACGATGGTGAAGGTGTCAGGGTGTACTGTTTCATGCATGTTGATCTCCTGGCTCAGATCATCTAGAGCCTGTTTGACATTGGCCTAAGGTGGAATGCACACTGCTACCAAAATGATAGCAGGATTCTCCCACGGCAGGTAAAATGTACTGCACTTAATTGCGAGATGTTCCAGGTCTGGTGAGCAGAATAGGGACACGGATACATTTGTGCACCAGGAGGAGTTGATCATGAGGCATATACCTCCATCTCTGCTTTTGAGAGAAATTGTCCCTTGATTAAGCTAAGGTTGAATTGGGATTGCTGAGGTGGCACGTTCGAAGGGCCATAAGGGCTTACTCTGCACTGTATTTCTAAATAAAATAGAATAAATATACCCATTGATTTAGCCTCCACAGCTGTCTGTTAATTAATTCTACAGACTTACTATGTTCTGGCTAAATAAATTTGTCCTCAGCTCTTTTCTAAAGAGGTGTCCTTCTATTATGAGATTGTGCTCTCCTGGAGAGTCCTGGACTCTCTCACGATAGAAGCATCTATAGTCCACATCCACTCATCTTGGTTTTTTGGTATTCAGTAGGTTTCAATATTTAATAGGTCTCATTCTTCTAAGTTCTAGCAAGTACAGGCCCAGAGCCATCAAATGCTTCTCACACATTAACCCCTTCATTCCTGGATCATTCTCGTGAACCTTGTCTGGACTCTCTCCAGACCTAGTCCTGACCCGGGTGGAACATATATCTTCACATTGCACCCTTGTGGGTTTTATCTGCGAGCTTCTGGTTCCTCCTATATCCCACAGGTGGCTGTTTTCGGCTACTGGGTTGCAATAAATCGCTGAGAGTAGTATAAGGCCTTGGTGAGACCACACCTGGAGTATTGTGTGCAGTTTTGGTCCCCTAATCTGAGGAAAGACATCTTTGCCATAGAGGGAGTACAAAGAAGGTTCACCAGATTGATTCCTGGGATGGCAGGTCTTTCATATGAAGAAAGACTGGATGAACTGGGCTTGTACTCGTTGGAATTTAGAAGATTGAGGGGGGATCTGATTGAAACGTATAAGATCCTAAAGGGATTGGACAGGCTAGATGCAGGAAGATTGTTCCCGATGTTGGGGAGGTCTAGAACGAGGGGTCACAGTTTGAGGATAGAGGGGAAGCCTTTTAGGACCGAGGTTAGGAAAAACTTCTTCACACAGAGAGTGGTGAATCTGTGGAATTCTCTGCCACAGCAAACTGTTGAGGCCAGTTCATTAGCTATGTTTAAAAGGAAGTTAGATATGGCCCTTGTGGCTACAGGGGTCAGGGGGTATGGAGGGAAGGCTGGGTTCTGAGTTGGATGATCAGCCATGATCATAATAAATGGCGGTGCAGGCTCGAAGGGCCGAATGGCCTACTCCTGCACCTATTTTCTATGTTTCTATGTTTCTATGTTAATCTGGGGCTGAGTTCATGGGGTCATGAGGAGAGCAACAATGGGATTAATGCAGGGTTAATTGCTGGTTGATGGTGCATTCAGTAGCTCTCAGGGCTTGTTTCCTGCTATCAACATCTATGGCTTTAATTCTATTCTGTCCTCCATAAAGACCACTGTGATGTCATTCTTAAATTTGTCTTAAATGGAATTTGTTCTTTTTTACAGAGAGGCATCTCAAATTCAGTCTCATCACCTTCAAGGTCAAGGTGAACAGATGCAAACGAGCATCAACATTCATGCCACAACCCATAGGTGGCTTAAAGGTGATTGTGAGAGCAGATTATGAAGACAGTTCTTCACAACTTTCCCAAAGACAACTAGAAATAGGCAATAACATGCCAGTATTACTGATGATATACACAAATAATGTTTATTTTAAAATATATCTCTGTTCTATGAACCCTTCTGAGAAAATTTAAAAAGTGAAGCAGAAAAAAAACAACTATTTAATATTTATGTCCACTGTCAATTTACAAGCGATTCTCTGTGCATTCTGTATTGTCCTTCCAATCTAATTTGTTTCTGCAAATAAAGACTGCTTTATGTGTCTTTTTATCTCGATTTTATTCTTTCACGTGAATGTCAGATTTCATTGTGTTTCCTTCTGTAAAAGAATCTTTGAATGATTTAAATGTCAACCATCAACAAAGCAGAAATGAAAGTTTAGATAGCTCAGTAGTGAAGACTGATGTTTGCAGTTATTTACAGAAAAGGTCAAGTTTCAAGAGAAATTGTACAATAATATTGTATTTTTAGTTCTGTGTATAATGATGCAGGCCGTAGCAATAGTGTGACAGTATCTAGTCCTAATCAATTTATAAAAATTTTGACTGTGATATTACTTCGAAGTGCCTATCCTACTTTTAAACAAAATCATGTACAATATGCATTCAGTGTTCACTTTATTAGGTACATCTGTACTCCAGCTCATTAATGCAAACATCTAATCAGCCCATCATGTGGCAATAGCTCAATGCATAAAAGCATACAGACATGGTCAAGAGGTTCAGTTGTTGTTCAGACCACACTTCTGAAAGGGTGAAATATGTTATCTAAGTGACTTTGATTGTAGAATGATTATGGTGCCAGACAGGGCAGTTTGAGTATCTCAGAAATGACTAATTTCCTGGGATTATCACACAAAAAGTCTCTAGAGTTTACAGAGAATGGTGCAAGAAATAAAAGACATCCAGTGAGTGGCAGATCCGTGGGTGAAAATACCTTGCTAATGAGAGAGGTCAGAAAAAAATAGCCAGACTGGTTCAAGCTATCAATAACTCAAATAACCATGTGTTACAACAGTGATGTGTAGAACAGCATCTCTGAACGCAAAACATGTCGAACCTTGAAGTGGATGAGCCACAGCAGCAGGAGACCATGAACGTGCACTCAGTGGCCACTCTATTAGGTACAGGATGTAGTGGCTGCTAAGTGTACTTATTGTAGCTGATTTTTTTTATAATTATGTGCAAAATAGTAGTACATCTAGTTTCAAACTCGTTGGAAATGGTTCAGGGTGTTGACTAATTCAATATTGCTAAATGCACCTGAAATGAGAATTTCCTTAAGGAATCGCAGAGATCCAGGTGCCCATAGGACCAGAAGATCTAGGAGCAGAATTAGGCCATTCAGCTCATCTAGTCTGTTCCATAATTCTATTATGTCTGTTTTATTGTCCCTTTCAACCCCATTCTCCTGCCTCTTTCCCTTAAGGTTTGATGCCCTGACTATTCAAGAACAGCTACCTTTGCTTCAAATGTTCCCATATATTTCTTGGCCTACACAGCCATTGGTGGCAATTAATTCCACAGATTGACCTCCCTCATGCACAAGCATTTAAAACTACTTACCAGTTTCAAAACCAAAGTCAAATTCAAGTTTATTGTCCTAAGCAAAAGTAAATATATGCACAGATACCATCAACAACTTACTTATAGCAGCATCACAGACACATTAAAGACAAGGCATTATATCCACAACCAATAAACTCACTTTCAAGGACTCTTCTTCTTATGTATTCAATATTTATTGCATTATTATTATCATTGTTATTATCAATATTACTATTTCTATTTGTAGTTGTACAGTTCGTTGTCTTCTGCATTCAAGTTGAATGCCCATTCTATTATGGTTATTATTCTATTGATTTATTGAGTATACTGACAAGAAAATTAATCTCAGGTTTATATATGGACACAAAGCCGTAAGATATAGGAGCAGAATTAGGCTATTTAACCAATCGGGTCTGCTCCGTCATTTCACCATGGCTGATCCACTTTCCCTCTCAGTACCAATCTCCTGCCTTCTTCCCATATCTTTCTATGCCCTGATAAATCAAGAATCTTTCAACCTCTGCCTTAAACATACACAATAACTTGGCCTCCACAGCCACCTGTGACATGAATTCCACAGATTCACCACTTTTTGGCTAAAGAAATTCCTCTTCATTTCAGTTCTAAAAGGATGCCCCCCTATTCTGAGGCTGTACCCTCTGCTCCTAGACTCTCCCACCATAGGAAGCATCCTCTCCACATCCGCTCTATCGAGGCCTTTCTATATTCTAGAGGTTTCAATTAGGTCATTCCACATTCTTCTGAATTCCAATGAGTACAGGCCGAGAGCAATCAAACACTCCTTATATAACAAGCCTTTTAATCCCAGAAGCATTTTTGTGAACCTCCTCTGGACCCTATCCAATGTCAGCACATCCTCTCTTAGGTAAGGCACCCAAAAAGAATACTCTGTGCGGCCTCTCCAGTGCTTTATAAAGCCTGAGTATTACATCCTTACTCTAGTCCTCTCAATTTGAGTGCTAATATTGTATTTGCTCTCCTCAACCTGCAAATTAACCTTTAGGGAATCTTGCACATGGGCTCTTGAGTCTTTTCGCATATCATTTTTTTGTATTTTCTCTCCATTTAGAAAATAGTCAGCTTGTTTATTTCTTCCACCAAAGCGCGGGACCATATACTATACTCCATCTGCCACTTTTTTGCCATTCTCCTAATCTGTCTAAGTCTTTTTAAAGCCTTTCTACTTGCTCAAAACTACCTGCCCCCTCTTCCTATCTTTGTATCATCCACTAACTTGGTCATGAAGCCATCAACTACATCATCTGAATCATAGACATATAACGTAACAAGAAGTGGTCCCAACCCAGACCCCTGTGGAACACCACAAGTAACCGGCTGACAACCAGAAGATCATCCCTTTATTCCCACTCTTTGTCTCCTGCCAATCAGACAATGCTCTATCCATGCTCGTATATACTTCATACATTCTAATTATGTACTTTGATAATAAATTTACTTGGAAATTTGGACTTCGAAAACATTCACAAGAAAAACAGAAATTAAGCACAACTATAATAGGAAGAACACAAGTCAAACAAAAAGTCAAAGACAATTGTAGTGCAAAGTATTTAGAGTGGTCACAGTCTTGCTGTACTGAGGTAGAGATTACGGTCGTGCCAATTAGTTTAAGAACCAAATAGTCTGAGGAACGTTCTTTTGAACATTCAAAGTTAAATTTAGCGACTTCAGATATGCAAGCAAATGTTAAAGGCTATACTGAAAATAGGATTAAAATGTGTAGCCTTATTATGGAACTAGCCATGACACAGGCAGTGGGGCATTTTTTTTTACTTTCTATAATTAATTCCACAAAAAGAAAGATGAACAAGTGAAAGGTGTTTATTTTTTGCGATGTTATGTTACAGCTAGATGTAGAGATAGAAGGCCAAAATAAGCAAGAGCAAGATATAGGGGCAGGATTAGGATATTTAGCCATCAGGCCTGCGCCATCATTTCGTCAATGGCTGATCCATTTTCCCTCTCAGCCTGTGTCGTGCCTTCTCCCCATATCCCATCATGCCCTGACTAATCAAGAATCTATCAACCTCTGATAGACAGAATTAGCACTCTCCATTCATAGATTCTTCCTCATCTCTATTCTAACTGTACTGATTTCTTTTTAACTTTTGAGATTTGCCAAGATTGTACTCAAATATTATTGTAGTTTCACAGAGAAATATTTGTTTTCTGCAGAGATAGAATAAAATCTAATAACAGCAACTCAGATATATAACACAAAAAAAGAATCCATTTGCAGATACAAGCATATTGATACCAAGTCAAGGAAGAGGTGTCCAAGATAAAGCAGGAAGCCCGCAGTTGTTGAGTGTTAAATTCTGATGAATATCTTTCCACACAGGAGAACTGTCCAGCTCAGTTGTAAGGGAAAACTGCATGATAAAATGAAAATGCTGGCCTGGCAGCATCAGCAGAGAGAGGAATAGGTTAATGCTTCAGATCTCAGACTTTTCCTCAGAACTTGAACAAAGTTAGTTTCAGGTGGAGATTTGGGATAGGTAGAACAAAGTAAACATCTCTGATAGAGTAAAACAAAATCAGCAAGTGTGCTAGTTGGTGCATATTATTCTTCATTGTCTGTGTGTTTTGTTACACCAGAAGTTTCTCAGATAGGCAGAAAGACATAAACACCATTATCTTCCTAGAACTACAGAATTTTGTTTATTAGGACAGAACTGAGCAAGTATTACCTAGTTACGTGCTCATCTCTGCTAATCCACCCCACTTTTCTTTCTTGCAGGACCTTCTGTTCTCTCCTATTAGATTCCCCCTTCTCGAGGCCTGTATCTCTTTCACCAATCAACTTCCCAGCTCTTGACTTCAGCCCTCCCCTTTCCGGTTTCACCTATCACCTTGTGCTTCCCCCTCTCCTCTCCCCTCATCTAATCCCCACCTTTTTTATTCCCAGTCCTGCTGAAGGGTCTCAGCTCGAAACATCGACTGTACTCTTTTCCATAGATTCTGCCTGATCTCCTGAGCTCCTTCAGCATTTTGTGTGTGTTCATCCAAAATCACAGATAGGTGACATCCAGAAATAGCTTGTTCTGATACATGCTAGTTACCTATAGTTAGTTAAATATTCTAATATTGGAGCTATATTCTTCATCAGAATGAGAAATAAATCACATCTATTCTCTCAAACCACTGTAAAATAATGAATATCAGAATTCAAGTGCATTCTTCACACTTCCCTTGGCAACTTTAATCAGCCATTAATCAGCATTTAAGCATTGATGACTCATTCACTTGTTGCATTGTTGTTCGTTATGTTTAAATTGTTTGCAGTATTTTCTGCATTACCATGGTGGCTACAATTCACCAGTTCACTATTGGCTTTAAAGCAGTCTGAGATGTGCTGAGACCATAAAATGCATTACATACACCTTAAGTTCTCTTTACATGGAAAGTAATTCTGTTCAAAATACGGAGTTTGTTACTTTGTCTATTTTTGCAAAGGGGGAAGCGCGATTGAGTAAAAGTAATAGGATTAATGTTTATTCACAAAGCAATTTAAGGATTTGGGTCTTGTTGCAAAAGCATTTCTGAGCCTGCTGACTGTAGATTAGATAAACTGAACCAGTTCCGATCAGAGAGTTCAGAGTTACACCATTTCATTATTTGATATTTGACAGATTGGACACATTTCCAAATGTAAAGACTCTCTACATGAGTGACAACCTCTACTACACCAATGCAGACATAAATGTATAGCAAGAAGAAATGTGCTTCTGTAATTAAAAATGAAATTGCCGCAGGGAAAGGGCAAATTGTCGTTCAAGTCTACTCCACCACTCGTCAAGATCACGATGATCTCCTATCTCAGCTCCACTTGGCATTGGTTTATTATTGTCACATGTGCCAAGATACTTTTGAAAGCTTATACAGATCAAACCATTACATAGTGCATTGAGCTAAAACAGTAACAATGCAGAATCAAGTGTAAAATCTGCCAAAAAAGTACAGGTAAATGAAAAAGTGCAAAACATAATGAAATAGATTGTGAGTCCATCTTCTCAGATGAAAAGCTCATTTAAGAGTCTGATAAGAGAAGGATAGAAGCTATACTTGAGCCTGCTGGTATGTGATCCTGATGAAGCGTCTCCGCCTGAAACGTTGACTGTTTACTCTTTTCCACAGATGCTGCCTGGCCTGCTGAATTCCTCCAGTAATTTGTGTGTGTTGCTTGTATTTACAGCATCTGCATGTTTTCTTTTGTTTGTGGTATGTGGCTTCAGTCCTTTGTATCTCCTGCCCAATGGGAGAGGAGGGAACCAAGAATGTCGGGTAGGTGGAGTATTTGAGGATCTTTGCCAGCTTTAATGAGGCAGTCAGGTTTGTAGACAGAGTCCATAAGGGGAAACTGGTTCTTGTGTTCTGATGAACTGTGGCCATAGCTCTGCACAAGGTGACACAGCAGCATAACAATTAGCGCAATGCTTTACAGCACAAGCGATCACCGACCTGGGTTTGATTCCCGCCTGTTTCTGCAAGGAGTTTATATGCTCTCCCTGTAACCTAGTGTGTTTCTTCTGAGTGCTCCACTTTCCTTCTGCATTCCAACAAAGTACAATTAGGGTTAGTGAGTTGTAGGCATTGGTGGCAGAAGTGTGGCAACACTTGTCAGCAGCCCAGCACTGAGTTGATTTGACAGAAATTATGTACGCTTCACTGTACACATGGCAAACAAAGTAATCTTCATCTTCTTCGCCTTCAATTTCCTGTGGTCACACACAGAGCAGTTGGTATACAAAACCATTATGCATCCAGGAAAAATATCGATATGGCGCATTGATAAAAATTGGATGGAGTATAAAATTGCTAATGTTACTTCATTAACCCCATGTTGTGCAATGTCCTTAATATACCGAGTCTATTGATCTATGAACAACTAAGTACTCTGAGCCCTCTGGAACAGAAACTTTCAAAGAAGAGAGTGAATAAATTTTTCCTTATCCCAGTGCTAAGCGGTAAGAAATTGAAACCACTGGGTTTAGACACTTCACCAAGGGGAAAATATCTAAGAGTCTCTTAAAAGATTCTATTGTATCAACCTCTACCACCATCGCTGGCAGTACATTCCACACACCCATCACTCTGTGTGAAAAATTTGCCTCTGAACCTAGTTCCAAGCACGCTAAAACTATGCCTTCTCGTGTTAGCCATTTCAGCCCTGGAAAAAAGCCTCTGACTATCCACACAATCAATGCCTCTCATTATCTTATAGTAAAGGCATCAAAGGTTACAGGGAGAAGGCAGGAGAATAGAGCTGAGAGGGAAAATATATCAGCTATGATCGAATGATGAAGCATACTTGATGGGGCCCAGTGGACTAATTCACCTTCTGTGCCTTATGGTATTTTTGTTTTATGATTGGAGGAAACTATAGGGTGATGTCAGAATTAAGTTTTTTTACACAGAAAATGGTAAGTCCATATAACATAGGGATGGTGGTAGAGGCATATACGTTAGGGACATTTAAGGGAATCTTCGATAGGCAGATAGATGAGAAAAATGAAGAGGTATGTAGGAGAAAAATGTTAGATTGGCCTTGCAGTAGGCTAAAGTGTCTGCACAACATCGTGGGCTAAAGAACCTTTACTGTACTGTTCTGTTTTCTATGGTCCATGATGTAGTTTACACAATCATTCCATATACAGCATTCCTAGTATCTCTGGACTCTTTGTCTGCTGCTCTCCCTCCTGAGTAAAATTACCTTTTATCATGGCAGGAGGATCAAAATTAAGGATATTCTAAGTAAGATTTCACCAGAACTTTGCAGAATTCCACCAGTTTCTCTCTTACTGTGTTGGAGTTTTGAATGACAATGTGTTATGAATGTGTGAATTCTTGATTTCCCTCAAATGGAATTTGAACATAGAAAAAAACATAATTGAACTGCAATTAGTTCAGAAACATTATAAGTGTAAGTGAGTTTGGTTTTTTGAAGCTTACTGGTAATTATTGCAAGTCATCTTTATATGTAATTTTTGACAACTAATTAACCAAATGCTTGACGATGTAACAAAAATCTTTATAAATACAATGCAAAATTGGGATGGGGGTCAGTGAGTTAAAATTAAAAATGCATAATTATTATGAAAGGTTGTGTTAGAAATGTAAGTTGATTTCACCAACCAAATGTGATTTTTATCTTTTTTCTTCATTTGAGATTCTAATTGTAACATTATTAAATGAAATCATCATTCCCCCGAAGGATATGGAGAAACTGATCAATTAAGAAAGATGTAATCAGGTGATGCAGCTGAACTGTTTAGTAAGTGACTGAATGAATGCAGAGATTTAAACACAATTAAAAATGATCTAACATTTTCCTTAGTATAAATCACTTAACCATCTTAATATGAACCATCTCATTTCAAAGAAACTCACTTATTATGATAAATTATGATAAATTATCAGACTTACTTGGTAGGCGTGAAGATTTATAAGAAAGGTAGACTTTTATGTGTCTTTTTTTAAGGGTCAGAGCAATACAGGCCTTTCTGCCCAACCTGCCTATGCTAACCATGGTGCCCATCTTGCTAGTTCCAACTTCCTGCATTTTTGCCATTTCCCTCTCAGTCCTGCCCCTCCATGTACCTATCCAAGTGCTTCTAAAATGATATTATTTTGCCTGCCTCAGCCACTTCATCTGATAGTTCGTTCCATATATCCACCACCTTCAAAAGTTCAAAGGTTCATTTATCGAAGTACACAACTCTGAAATTCTTCTTCTCCAGTTAGCCACGAAACCAAGAAAGAAAAGAGTGGCAGCACAATCATCAACCCCAAAACCCCACCTCCCAGCACAAAAAATGAACAAAACATAACAGGTACATCGACCCCAAAATCTCCCTTCCCTGCACACAAAAAAACGAGAAAGATCACTGAATAGGAAAAAACTATGAGACTGAAAAAAAGTCTATAGTCCAAGTCCACATCCTAAATGCAGAAAACTTGCGTAACGTTCTCCAGGCCCAGCGACAGGCTATTCTCTCTGCAGCAGCAGAGTGATCCCTCCAGTGTTCAAAAGTCAGTCTCACCTCTCTGTATTAGAGCACTTGCACCTGCAATATAAAGGCAGTTTCCCCTCTCCATAACAGAGCAATCTCAACAGCGATAAAAAGGCAGTCTCCCCTCTCTGTAGCAGAATGATCCCACCAGCGGTCAGACGGCAGGCAGCCAGTGCTCACCTTTTGCATTCACCTTGGTGATTCAATCACCCTCGTCGCTTTAATCAGCAAAATGGAGTAGAATATCGTCTCGCGCCCCATCCTGCAGCCTTTTCGTCTCGAGGTTTGAACACGCTGCCTCTGTCTCCCAGAACCCTCTAGGAGACTACAGAGCAGTGGAACACCCGAACAATCTCCAAACTGCAAATCAGGTGCTCCAGCAGTTCTGAGTGAAAAAATTGCTCTACAGAAACCTTATAAATCTTTCCCTTCTCACCCTAAATCTATATCTCCTGGTTTCCAAATTCCTCTACCTTGCGGAAAAAGACTGTTACCATCCACTTTATCTGTGCTTCAAATAATTTAAATAATTCTACAAAGCCAGATGTCATTCTTCTACACTGCAAGACATACAGATCTAGCCCGGCCAACCTCTGCCTATAACTCAGGTCCTCTAATCCTGTTAACATTCCCATGAATCTTTTCTGCACTCTTCCCAGTTTAACTGTTTCTTTCCTATAAAAGGGTTACCAAGTACTTCAAGTGTGACCTCACCAAATACTTACACTCAGTTACCACTGAAGGTATGTTTGAGATCATCTGCTGCTGTAGCCCATCTACTTTGACATAAGTTTGATACTCTTCTGCATCTTTGAACTTTTGTAAGGTGTGGTTATTAGATTTGCTGTCACCTTCCTGAAAGCTTGAACCAGTCTGGCCTTTCTCTTTTAACCTAACAAAGTAACCACTGAGTGTACATCACTCTTTTCCTCCTCTTTTTTTCCTTTCCCTCCTCTTTTTTCCTTTCCCTCATTCATCCTTTTTGTCTATACAAGTATCCTTTTCTTTATGATACTGCATAAATCATAGCTCTTTTACAATTATTTGCTTATCTGCCACAATATCTAGCAACATCATTTTTTTTAGAAATTGTTGTTTGAATTACCCCAGAATGTTTTTGGGATCATATAAGTAGAAGTTAAAATTCCTTTTCATTATTTTTCAAATTGAAAAAGAACTTTTTTCATTGATCTGCCCTGTGGTGGAGCAGACTCGATGGGCCAGGTGGCCTTGTTCTGCTCCTACTTCTTACTTTAGCTGCAGCTGAGTAGTCAAGTGCACTTTATGGAGATGGAATTGAAAACTCAAATTTCCTTGTTCAAGATTCAGATTTATTCATCACATATACCGTACATCAAAGCATACAGTGAACTAAGTTGTTTGCATTAACGACTGACACACCTATTGGTGTGCTGGGGACAGCCTGCAAGTGTTGCCACACATTCCAGTGTAGCATTCAACATGGCTTCCCCACAGTGCTCAGCAGAGCAGCACAGAATACCACAAATGACAAAGACTAATTGTGATCTGCTTTTTTCAATACGGGTTGTTATCACACAATATACCTTTGTCAATTCATTTCCAGTTTATTTGTGTCATAAAAGTTAAGAGACTTGGCTTTAGTACTACCAAGCCAAGCAGTGCGGAAGTTTAAGGCTTGATTCCTGAAACACAAAGATTGAGTTAAGGTGGATTGGTATCAAAAGCACTACAATTAGAGAACAGACTTCAGAAGATGATTTTCAGAACTTGATGGGAATTCTCAAGAGGAGACGCTTCTAATAAGCTTGTGTTTTGCCCTGTGTGACTGACCCAACTTCCATTTCACACTCCTGAGCTGACATCATTACCAGCAGTGGCCACAGGAACAAGCCTTCAGACACTCAATACCTTCAGGGAAGGAAAATAAATGCATTAAACACGAAAAAGAGAAAGTCTGCAGATGCTGGAAATCCGAGCTACACACACAAAATGCTGGAACAACTCAGCAGAACAGGCAGCAATCCATGGAAAAAAGTACAGTCAACGTTTCGGGCCAAAACCCTTCGGCAAGACTCCTGAAATTCATTAAATTCATGAAATATCTGCTTTGCCAAATGATTTTATTTAAATAAACTGGTTAGAATGTAGAAATACACAATGTTTTGTGGAACCAATTAAATTATTAATCAAATGCCTAACTAATCTCTTCTGCCTATACAATGGCCATATCTTTCCATTTTCCTCACATTCATGTACCTATCTAAATGTTTCTTAGAAGTCCCTAATATTTCTGCATTTAATTTCCTACCATATCGAATAGTTGACTGGAACAATCATTAACTTCTCTAACAGGAATTGATATTGATACCTTAACATGTAACACCGGCATATATATATATATATATATATATATATATATATACACACACACACACATATATATATATATATATATATATATATACACTCAGTAGCCACTTTATTAGGTATATCTGTACACCTGCACGTTAATGCAAACATCTAATCAGCCAATCATGTGGCAGTATCTTAATGTATAACAGCATTCAGACAAGGTTAAGCTTTTGTTGTTATTCAGGCTGAGCATCAGAATGGGGAAGAAATATGATGTAAGTGACTTTCATCGTGGAATGATTGTTGGTGCCAGATGAGTTTGAGTATCTCGGAAACTGCTGATCTTCTGGGATTTCCACGCACAACGTTCTCTGGAGTTGACAGAAAAAGATGAAAACAATAAAAAAACATCTTGTGAGGGAAGGTCTGTGAGCAAAAATGTCTTGTTAATGAGAGAGGACAGAGGAGAATGGCCAGATTAGTTCAGACTGAGAGGAGGGCAACAATAATTCAAATAAACACACATTACAACAGTAGTGTACAGAAGAGCATAAGACCATAAGACAAAGGAGCAGAAGTAGGCCATTCGGCCCATCGAGTCTGCTCCGCCATTTTATCATGAGCTGATCCATTTTCTCCTATTTAGAAACATAGAAACATAGAAAATAGGTGCAGGAGTAGGCCATTCGGCCCTTCGAGCCTGCACCGCCATTTATTATGATCATGGCTGATCATCCAACTCAGAACCCAGCCTTCCCTCCATACCCCCTGACCCCTGTAGCCACAAGGGCCATATCTAACTCCCTCTTAAACATAGCCAATGAACTGGCCTCAACAGTTTGCTGTGGCAGAGAATTCCACAGATTCACCACTCTCTGTGTGAAGAAGTTTATCCTAATCTCGGTCCTAAAAGGCTTCCCCTCTGTCCTCAAACTGTGACCCCTCGTTCTGGAACTCCCCAACATCGGGAACAATCTTCCCGCATCTAGCCTGTCCAATCTCTTTAGGATCTTATACGTTTCAATCAGATCCCCCCTCAATCTTCTAAATTCCAACGAGTGCAAGCCCAGTTCATCCAGTCTTTCTTCATATGAAAGACCTGCCATCCCAGGAATCAATCTGGTGAACCTTCTTTGTACTCCCTCTATGGCAAAGATGTCTTTCCTCAGATTAGGGGACCAAAACTGTACTCCCCTGCTTTCTCACCATAACCTTTGATGCCCTGGCTACTCAGATACCTATCAATCTCTACCTTAACTACACCCAATGACTTGGCCTCCACTGCTGCCCGTGGCAACAAATTCCATAGATTCACAACTCTCTGACTAAAAAAATTTCTTCGCATTTCTGTTCTGAAAGGGCGCCCTTCAATCCTTAAGTCATGCCCTCTCGTACTAGACTCCCCCATCATGGGAAACAACTTTGCCACATCCATTCTGTCCATGCCTTTTAACATTCGAAATGTTTCTATGAGGTCTCCCCTCATCCTTCTAAACTCCAAGGAACACAGTCCAATTGGAAATAATTCAGAAAATGTGTAGCTGTCTGAATGCACAATATGTTGAATCTTGAAGTGGATGGGTTGCAGCAAGAGGAGACTGCGAGCATACGCTCAGTGCTCACTTTATTAGATACTGGAGGTACCAAATACTGTGGCTACTGAGTGCATAGTTAGATGAAATGAATTGCAAGGGAGATTTGCTTGGACCAGAAACCAATGGAGCCATACGAGACTTTGTGCAATGCTGCAAATACAGTGATTTCATTGACTAATTTCAACCAAATTGTTCATTTTGTCATTGTAAATTAATGGTACATTACCTTGTTGTGTAGTTATATTCTCATGAACCCACTTCTCTTTTGTATTTATACCTTTTCTTAATGCTTCATTTGAAAGATGCAATGACTCAGATCCACACTTGAATCTACAGTTGTGGAAGTAAGTTGTTTAATAGAAAATAATAATCACAGTAATCTATAATAAAAATAGAAACTGCTGGAAATGCTCGGGCAGCATATATGAAAAGGAACAGTTATAATTTCAGATTAAAGACTTTCCATTAATTTTGGTATCGTTAGAGATAAGCAGGCTTATAAAGATTGGGATAAAGGTGAGAAAGGTGAGAGAACAAAGGGAAGCTATGTGATGGAAATGGAAAAGTCTGCAGAATGTGGTGGAAACGGCTCAGTCCAGCACAAGAAAAGGTCACCCCATCACTGAGCACATCTACCAGGAGCCCTGCCACAAGCAAGCCGCATTCATCATCGACGACCCCCACCAACCAGGCCATGGTTTCTTCTTGCTGCTGCCATCAGGAACAAGGTAGATGAGCCTTAAGTTCCACATCACCAGGTTCAAGAAAGTTATTATCTTTCAACCATCAGGCTCCTGAACTGACTGGATAACTTCACTCACTTCAGCACGGAACAGATTCCACAACCTATGGGCTCACGTTCAATGACTCATGTCCTCAGTATTATTTACTTATCTGTTTGCTATTTTGTTAGCATTTGCAAAGTTTATCTTCTTTTGCACATCGGAGCTTTGTCTGTCTTTGTGTGTTTTCTTCATTAATTCTATTGTATTCCCTTGTTCTACTGTGAATGTCTGCAAAAAAGTGAATCTCAAGGTAGTATATATAGTAATATATATATGAACTTTGACAATATATTTACTTTGAGTTTTATACTTTGAAGCTGGAGGGCTGTGGAAATTGAATAAACTGTGATTAAGGAGAAGGTTTTAACAGTAAAAGTAAAGGTTCAAAGTACATTTGTCATCAAAGTATGTATGCAGTATGCAATTCTGAGAATTCTCTTCCCACAGACAGCCAGGAAACTATGAAACACCATGGAACCTATTCAAAGATAACAGCAAAACTCCCAACATGCAAAAAAAGAACAAATCACGCAAATGGCAAAAAGAACAAGTGAAGAACACAGAACATAAAACGTCAAACCACAGAGTCATTGAAACAGTCCAGGAATGTCCAGTTTCATTCAGTTCAGTTCAATTTTGCGCTGTGTCATTCATTAACTGTAGGTTGCAATGCCAGTCCACGCCGATCAGAATCGCACGAACAGCAAAAAAAGAGAAGTAAATAGAAGCCAGAAACACATCATAGGATGAACTACAGTCTAATCCACAAACCACATTGATTAAACCTTGCGCCACACCCAAAACTCCGACACCATCCTCTGGCAGCATCAAGTGAGATGGGGAGAGAAAGAGACCAATCAAGCATAAATACCTTCCATTGGGAGCAGGAGAGAGACTGGTTGAACGCTGGCACCTTCTTCTGGCAACAGCAGGCAAGAGGGTGAGAGATACTGGTCAAATGCGTGCATACAACACTGAACAGCTGCTCACCTTCCACTCTCATCTTCATTGATTTCAATCTTGTTTGACACTTTAACTGACAAACTTGGCAAGTAATGGAGTCAATTGCAGGCTTGCGCCCCATCTCCAGGCTGCAAACTCCGCTCAGAACTTCACTGAACTCCCTCAGAGAGAGCAAAGTGCCAGATCATTCAATTGGCTCAATTGTCCCAAGAACACACCATCAAAATATAAATCACAGGTTCCAATAGTAGCAGCATCATATTTGAAAGAAAAAGAAGTAAAAGAAGTAACAGAATCATTTTGTGAACTGTCTGAGGAGGGTCGTTATTGGTTCCATTTTTCGCTGCCGTAAAGGTTGATCTGTAAGAGTTGAGAACAGAAGAAGCAGGATTATTCAGTGAAATATCACAAAAAATGAAATTATGCAGATGAAAGACATTTGACATTAAAGGAGTAAGTGCTTTATTTTTCTTTGTTAAAATTATTGTTCAGCTCACAGATCGACATGCCTAATTGTTACCCTAGCCCCAATCCTAACCAGTGCCTTGACCATCACTGAAATATTTGGAGAGACTGAGGAGAGGGAGGCCAGAATGGGAAGGCAGTGGATGATTAGCAGTCCACTGTATTGGAGGAGACTCATCGGCAGAGTAAGGCATTCTGGAAATGATCGCCTGTTACATTGTTGGCCTCTTTAACTGAGAGAAGGACATTGCTCATAACAGAAGATATTCATTTAATGATTAATACAAGAGATTGTGAAGATACTGGAAATCCAGAGCAACACACACAAAATGCTCGAGAAACTCAACAAATCAGGCAGCATCAATGGAAAAGAATAAGTTCTCAAAGTCGCAGCCTGAAATATCAATTGTTTATTCATTTCCATAGAAACCACGTAAATGAGTTCATTTAATGACTGTTTCATTCAAGTCAAATTTCAAAGTTCAAAGTAGATTTATTTTCAATGTAAGCACTGTATATGTCACTATACACAACTCTGAGATTCATTTTTTGCAGGCATTCTCAATAGAAGGAAGAGGTACAATAGAATAATGAAAAACTACACATAAAGGCTGACAAAAGGAAAATGTGCAAAAGATGAGAAACTATCAAATAAAGCAAAAATAAATAACAAATATATAAGCATGTAGAATCCTTGGAAGTTAGAAGCATAGGTTGAGTTTGGTGATCAGTTCAGCGTCAGAAATAAAGAGCAGAGCTGAGCTTAGCTCTGTAACAATATTTCCAACAACTCAGGGGAGAAGCCTACTTTACATTGAAGCTTTGTCAAAACACCATCAAGATAAATTTTAGGCAAGACAATGAGAGTCATATGTGAGAAGGCAGATAGACCGAAGCGTGTTGCAGTCAAGAACCACGAGATTGAAGTCTGTAGGTTTTATCCTTATCACCTGGAAGCTGAAGCTTGCACATCGCTGAACCATAATGCAGTGATTGTTATTCTTTACATTTAGACAGATATGTAGGATTGGAGTTTTATTAATCAGAAAGTTTCATCTGATGGGATTGTGGAGTTTGGCACCATGGTGATAAAGTGGGAGGGAAATATTTGTCATCAACCTCTATATCAATGAAAAGCACACACTTGCTCTCAAGTAATGACATGATATGACAGAAAATGAAGATAGCTAAACCCAGAATAGATTTGAAGTGATATGCTTAAGTGTGGGCTGCCCAGTGCAATCCTCACTGATTTAATTTGATGCAAGCAATGTAGTTCACTGTATGCTATGTTGGTGCTGGAAGTATAGCAATGTTCATGGGCTTTGTTTGTCCATGATGCAAAATGATACATTTCACTGTATGATTTGATGTATATCTGACAAATAAAGCTAACCTTTTCTTTAAGTAGAGAGTGGTAAGCTGTGTTACATCCTGAAATAAATTGTGGTCTTATTCAGTAATTTTCTAGTGTCTGTATTTTCATAAATTAACTATTTTGTGTTTATATTGCATTTAACCTTAAGGGTGCTGGAAAATAATGAGGTAGAAGGAGGCTGGTGTAACACCTTACAGAGCCAGTAATTAGGGTTCAATTCTCACGGCTGTTTGTGAGGAGTTTGTACATTCATGAGCATGTAGGTTTCATCGGGTGCCCTAGTTTCCCTCCACATTCTAAAGATGTACAGGTTAGGGTTAGTGTTTATTTATTTATTTATTTATTTATTTATTTATTTATTTATTTATTGAGATATAGCATGTAGGCCCTTCCGATCATACGCGCCACGCTGTCCAGCAACCTCCTATTTAGCCTTAGCCTAATCACAGGACAATTTACAATGACCAATTAACCTGGCGATCGGTACATCTTTGCACTGTGGGATGAAATTGGAGCACCCGGAGAAAATGTACAAGGTCACAGGGAGAACATACAAACTCCTTACAGACAGCAGTAGGAATTGAACACAGGTCGCTGGTACTGTAAAGCATTATGCTAACCACTGCAAATATTACAAACGTTCAGCTGTGGGCATGCTCTGTTGGCTCCAGGAGCGTAGTGACACTTGCAAGCTGCCTGCAGCACATCCTGCAACAGGATGTGTTGGTCATTGATGCAACCATGCATTTCACTGTGTGTTTCTATGTACAGGTAACAAGTAAGGATAATCTTCAATATTTGAATCTTTAACTCTGTGAGCTCTATGTCCAAGGCAATTCTCAAGTCACCACTGCCTTGCCAATGAGTTTACTTTGTTATTATCCTACTAATATTACCATAGTAAACAATGCAGGGAGAAATAGAGAGGCGTGGGGAACTGATGGTAGACAGACGGAATGATAAATACATTATTATAAGTGTTACATGCTATATGGTGCTGATGCAGGATTTATGTATATTGAACATCTTTCATCGTTCATCCTTTTAGCTGCAATGTTACATAGACAGATTTTTCTTTGGTGCTGATGATCGATGTGCACGATTGTCAGTCTGCGAAAGAGGAAGTTTGGTTCTGTATAATGGCTTGAACTCCAGAGTTAATCCAGTTATTGGGTAACTAACATGGCTCTGAATGTGCCCTGAACTTGTGAGAAAGACAGAAAATACTGAAAAGCACTCAGAAGGTCAGGCAACATCTGCAGAAAGAGAAAGATTTAATGTATCAGGATCATTCATCCGAATTGAACTTTACCAATATCCAACTTAACTCTTGCATATGAAGTGTTGCTACATATGGGCCTCTGTGGCTCTGTCATCACCAATTAATTGGACTCTGACAACTCCTGTAAGGAGTTTTACGTTCTCCCCGTGACTGCGTGGCTGGCCTTCGTGTTCTCCGGTTTCCTCCCACAGTTCCTCTAAGATATACTGGTTAGTAGGTTAACTGATCATCATAAATTATCTTGTGATTAAGCAAGAGTTAAATTGCGGGTTGCTGGGTGGTGTGACTTGAATTGAAGGTCTACTCCATGCAGCGGCTCAATAAATAAATAACTAAATAAATCTCATGCTTGTTGCAATCACACTTTATTTACTTGTGCACAGGGAGGACAGTCCAGCCCCATCACAAAACTGCTCTGAAGTTTGAGCAAAGAAATGCTCATTTTATTCTGAAATTGATTAGCTGGGTATAAATATCAATCCATTAGAAATTTTGTTCTCTTCTGAATTCTATTATTTGCATACTACAATACCAATCATGATATATATTTCAGATATTTATAGCCAATTAAATTTAGTTCTCAAGAATATTTGAGAATTATTAAAATAACTGTCCAATAGAAAGTGTTGCCACTGAATTCTTTGCATATTTATCTTTTCTTGGTAGCTTGGTGAGCTTGGTTCACAGGCTTGACTAGAAAGGCTGTACAAAGAAAAGTGAGGCATTAAAAATTATGGTAAATTTGAATGACTGCACTATGTCTGCATACTGTTTCTGTCAGCTTACCAACTTGACTCAACATCTCATATTCTACCTGGGTAGCTTGCAACCTGATGACAAGAATATCATTTTGCTTGACTTCGGTAGCTTCTCCATCTCCCCCTTCACTCTTTTTCTATTCTCTATTCTGTCTCCTCTCTTACTCCTTTTCTTCTGCTCGTCTGCCTATCACCTTCCTCTGGTGCCTCTCCTCCTTCCCTTTCTCCTAAAGTGCATTGTCCTCTTCTACCCGGTTATTTATTTATCAGCTCTTTAACTCTTCCACCTATCGGCTCCAAGCTTCTAGGTTCATATCACCCTTCAGCTGGCTTCAGCTATCACCTGCTAGCTTGTACTCATTTTACTTCTCCCACCTTCTGATCCTGGCTTCCCTCACTGTCTTTTCCAGTCCCAATGGAGAGCCTTGGCTTGAAACATCACCTGCTTCTTCCTCTCCATAGATGCTACTGGACCTGCTTTCAGCAACACAAACAAAATCCAACATCTTCTGTGTGTTCCTCAGGACTTCCAACATTTGCAAATTCTTGTGTGCTAATCATTTTGACTCTTGCTTTACTGAGCTTTCACACCTGGAAAAGACAGGTCTGAACTTAGTTCTGTCAGCACACTATTTTAATCCTTGCCTTGCTGTATTTTCCACTGCTGAGTGGGCAATACGTCTTCCTCTGAATCAGCAGGCTGGCAGCTTAATAGTTACACTGTGCTTTGAAGCTTATGCTGAAGCCCCAGTGCAATACAAAGGAAACCCTTCCATGCACAAAGCACTGAATTTGAGATTAGGTATTAATGTCTGGTCTGCTTTCCCATGTAAGTATATTTCATTTACTCTTCTCTGAGAATCATCACCTTGCTGTGATGGAGAGTCTTGTCAGTTCCTGAGCCCCAAGAGTGACGACGTCTGGAGTTTATCCATCTGGCGCTTAGCTCTAGGTAGGGTCACTGATGGTGAAGAAAGGGAGGTTCCGACAAAGAGCGATCCAACCAAGTCCTCAGTGGTGGAGCTGGCGGAAGGTGATGACTCATCCTCATCACAATGACGGTAAAGCTGGGGAAGGCTGCAGCAGTGAGGGGTCTCCAGTCATCTTGTACTCCATGCCACTGCACCATGATGTCGATCTGTCAAGGACTGTGTGAAGGCTGTCCGTGCATCAGGCTCTTCACATTAAACAAAATCATGCACAGAAGTTTTCCATTAAAAGAGTCTGTCTGGTTATGCAGCTCCCCTGTCACCTGATGACCCACCAACAGACCTACTCAACTTGAGTGGTAGCACAATTTCATTTAGTGTTTGTTTCAAATGAGATTGGAATCCTAACCCAATTTATCCCTCCCTGTACATCACAATGACAGATTATTTGGTGGTTATCTCATCATCATTGTGGGAACTTAATGCATGGAAAACGGAAACCCTTTTGTTACATTACAACAATTGTTATACTCCAAAATCACCAGCTGTGATGTGCTTTTAGAAGTGAATGGTACCATATGAATGCAAATACAGTACTTCATTCTTAGAAATTATAACATGAAACTAAACACACAAGTGATTGAAATCCAGAGTAAAGCACATAAAATTCTGTAGGAACAAATAGTCCATGTTTTGGTCTGAATACCTTTCATCAGGATCGGAAAGGAAGGGAGAAGAAGCCAGACAAATGGCTTCTTCTCCCTTCTTTTCTAGTACTGATGTAGGGTCCCAGCCCAAAACTTTGACTGTTTATTCTTCTCCACAGATACTGCCTGACCTGCTGAGTTCCTCCTGCATTTTGTGTGTATGAACCTGAAAATAATCCTATTTTTTTGCTTTGTCCCCACAGCCTTCAAATAATTCAAGCATTTATTCAATTAATTTTTGAAAGTTAATCAAGAATTATCTTTTCGGCTGTGTTTCACATGACTAGAACAGCTGTAGTAGAAACTGCCAGGTTTCCACAGTTAGTGGTTTCAGTGGTTTCTATAACAAACAGCCAGTTCACAAGTCCAGCATTAAAGTTGAACAACAAGAGAGAAATCCACCTCATCAGAACAAAACTAAAACTCATAGCAAGAAAGTTTTGCAATACATCAGGCGGAAGTCAACAGACTCTGCACTTCATTGCTCCAAAGCTTACAAAATCACCATCTGTCAGAAAGCAGCTATAACATTTTGTTGGTGTGATATATGACACTGTTTTGATAATATTGACAGATGAGGCATGCAATATTGAAGAGTATGTACTGTACACTCAGTAGCCACTTTATGAGGTACAGGGGGTACCTAATAAAGTGGCAACTGAATGTATTTCTGTATGTTCATGGTCTTTTACTGCTGTAGTCCTTCCAATTCAAAGTTAAACGTATTGTGCATTCAGAGTCGCTCTTCTGCAAACCACTGTTGCAGCCCATGGTTACTTAAGTTACTGTCACCTTCCTGACAGTTTGAATCAGTCTGGGCATTCTCCTCTGACCCCTCTCATTAACAAGGCAATTTTGTCCACAGAAATGCCACTCACTGGATGTTTTTTGTTTCTCACGCCATTTTCTGCAATCTCTAGAGGCTGTTGTACGAGAAAATCTTAGCAGATCAGCTGTTTCCAAGATACTCTATCTACCCTGTCTGGCAACAACAATCATTCCATGTTCAAAGTCACTTAGATCACATGTCTTCCCATTCTGACATTTGGTCTGAACAATAGCTGAACCTCTTGATTATGTCTGCATGCTTGTATGCACTGAGTTGCAGCCACATGATTGGCTGATTAGATATTTAACCATATAACCATATAACAATTACAGCACGAAAACAGGCCATCTCGGCCCTTCTAGTCTGTGCCGAACTCTTACTCTCACCTAGTCTCACTGACCTGCACTCAGCCCATAACCCTCCATTCCTGTCCTGTCCAATTTGCATTAATGAGCACGTGTACAGGTGTACTGTACCTAATAAAGTGGCCGCTGCGTGCTCATCTTTATTCTTGGTGATTTGTAGGTATGACAACATTTAGATGTGAGGGCTCATACTGTCTCCAGATTGCAGGTTCAAATCCCACTCCATAATGTCATAAGATACCGGAGAAGAATTAGTCCATTCAGCCCATTGTGTCTGCTCTGCCATTTCATCATGGCTGATTTATTACCCCTCTCAACCCCATTCTCCTACCTTCTCCCCATAACTTTTGATGCCTTTACTAATCAGGAACCGATCAGCCTCCTTTTTAAAATGCACCCATTCATAGGGCCTCCACTGCTCTCTGTGGCAATGAATTCCACAGATTCAACTCCCACTGACTACAGAAACTCCTCATCTCTGTTCTAAAGGGATGGTGTTTTATTCAGAGGCTAAGTCCTCTGATTCTAGACTCCCCTATTATAGGAAATTTCCTCCCCATATGCAATCTATCTAGCCCTTCCGATATTTGATAGGTCTCAGTCAGGTCCTCCCTCATTCTTCTAAGATTCATCAAACACTCCTCCCACCTTCCCCTTTTCATTCCCAGGATCATTCCTATGCAATTCCTCTGGACCCACTCCAATGGCCTCACACTAATGAACATCATTGTAAAGTACCTTGAATTTGTACGACAGTGTTTCTACAAAGAGTAGTCAATAAACATGTTATTATTGATATTAGAATTTACAGAGAATGGTGTGAAAAACAAAAAAAAATCCAATGAGTAGCAGTTCTGAGAATGACAATGCCTTGTTAATCATGTACATATTCAATTTTTTAATTTAAATTTTATTATACCAGACTCAAACCCTTCTTCTGCCAGCTTATTCTATGTAAGTGGCACCCTCGGCATCAAGAAATTAAACCTCAAAGTGGATGTGTTCATCTGTAAGGCTAATTAGCACCTCCACCCACCTCAGCTTTATCATTTCCTGTCAGTCACCTTATGTTCGGGTACTCCTTTCACTTTATGGAGATAGAGTACTGTGCAAAAGTCTTGGACATCCCAGCTATATATATATGTATCTAAGACTTTTTCACGGTACTATATTGTCAATATGGAGCGGAGAACGAGTTTGTAAATCTGGCAGGAGCAAAGGATGTTGGAAGTGGTGAGGCCGATGTGCCGTGGGAGGGGTGTGAGACAGGTGGTAGAGGAGTGCCGGGGATGGGTTGTGGTTCTGCTGCAGCCTCACCTAGCCCTGAGACAACAAGCAAGATCATTTGATTCCAAATAATTTATTGATCATTACAGAATCTCTCCCTCTTGCTTCCCACTTCCTCCCCTCTCTCATCTCTTTTTCCCAAACGTGATTCTCCTCTTTTTACTGCCTTCCCACTCGCAGTCCACAGAAGAGACCATTTTCATAATCAGGTTTATCATCACTCACATATGTCTTAGGCACCACAGACAGACACTTACACACACACACATACACACTCGTGTATAGATATATAGATATAGGTATATAGATATGCCTCAGATTTTTGACTTTTGCATAGTACTGTAAAATCAGTCAGTGTATTTAAGCTATCTTTTGTATTTATATTTACTGTGTTTCTAATTATTATTGTGCTCTTTATCTTATTGTGTTTTTTGTGCTACATTGGAGCCAGAGTAACAATTATTTTGTTCTTATTTACACTGTGTCCTGGAAATTACATTAAATAATGTTAAAGTCTTCCATCTCTCAGTTTCAAGGACTCTATAACTTATGTTTTCAGTATTATTTTTATTTTGAGCTTGTTTTCTTTTGCATATTGTTTGTCAGTCTTTGTTTAAGAAGTAGAGTTCTTTTTTTCATAAATTCTATTGTATTTCTTCAATTTTCCTCTAAATGGCTTCAAGAAAGTGAATCTCGTGGTAGTACATAGCAACACATGTTCTTCAGTAATTGGTGTACATTGATACACTGATACATTGATAGATGAATACGTAGGCAATGGAGGGAAATGGGTCATCGCCTGCAAGAATTAGCATCATGCTTGGCATGGATACCTTTATTTTACCTATTTTATTCATTTGGAGATACAGAATGGAGTAGGCCTTTCTGGCCCTTCGAGCCACACCACCAGCAACCCCCGACAAACCTAATCACGGGACAGTTTACAAGCACCACTTAACCTATTCAGCAATGTTCCCTCTAATTTGCAATGACCAGTGTGCTCAAAAATCTTGTGCTGTGCAATTTTTTGCCCAGTGACAACATGTGTATGCTGAATTTTTAAGTGGAAGTAAACCTCAAGTTACACTTTAAATTAACTAGCAGTTCTTTTGCCCTGCTTGCCCTTTGCCTCTTTGGAATTCGACATAGTGAATCAATAATCTCTGCAATAAAAGTAGTATAAATAAGCCAGTTCTAAAATCTGCAGGCCAATCATCACAAACTCCATGTTGTCTACACTACTGGCATCAGAAACTGGAAAAGGAATGTGTTTGCATACATTGTGAAATATATTTAACATGCCAACGAGGTAGAGAGTGAAAACCTTTTGTGCACAGTTTAAATTCCTCTATGCACCAGTAGCAACAGATGAGTGTGTGTGCATACGCACATGCCTTGATATCCAATACACCTTTAGACTCTGGGAGGAAAGCAGAGGACCCAGAGAAAACCCATGCGCTCTCTCCACAAGAAGGATGTACAGAGGATGTTGGGATTAAACTCCAAAATCCTGAGTTGTAATATCACTGTGCTAACCACATCACTACCATGGCACCCTACAATATACTATTTTGTGGGCCAAGAAGCCTATTCCTGTTCTGTGGTGTTCTATGCCCCATGTTCTACACACAGTGTCCACTGTACTAGGGACACCTGCTCGTTAATACTAGTATCTATCCAGCCAATCATGTGGCAGCAACTCTATGCACAAAAGCATGCAAACGTAGTCAAGAGGTTCAGCTGTTGTTCAGCATGGTTAAGAAATGTGACCTAAGTGACTTTGACCATGTTGGTGCCAGGTGGGGTTGTTAGAGTATCTCATCTACTGGGATTTTCCTGCAGAACAGTCTCCACAGTTTACAAGGAAGGGTGCAACAAAACAAAAAAAATCTGGCCGACGGCAGTCCTGTGGGCAAAAACAACTTATGAATAAGAGAGGTTAGAGAAGAAAGGCCAGACTGGTTCAAGTTGACAGGTAGTAACTCAAATAATCATCTGTTACAACAGAGGTGTGCAAAAGAGCATTTCTGAATGCGCAGCACATCGAAATTCGAAGTAGATGGGCTAAAGCAGCAGAAGGTCACAAGCGTACACTTAGTAGCTGCTTTGTTAGACACATCCTGTACCTAATAAAGTGGCCACTGAGTGCACTATTCAGAATGAACTAAAAAACCTAATGTGGGACAAACAAGGACAAATTGAATGTTAAAAAAAATTAAAAAGAATGCCAACAACATGAGAAAGAACCTTAGCAAATCCAATTTCAGACTTCTGTTTCAAGAACAAAGCAATTTTCTTTGGATTTGATTAAAAAAAACATCAAATTCATATTTAGAAAAGCCACGCTCTACACAAGAATAAATCATGCCATTTAAAGTTACTACAGATTCTATTCAGAGACTGCTTAGAAATAAGTATGTGTCTTCACCTAGACATAAATTACCCTTTGATACAGAAAATGAATAATTGTCCTATGCTGATAACCAGCCAAAATCCTTCTGTAATAAATATTTGCACTGAATTCTCATATCTTCGTAATTAGTTAATACCAATGCAGTATCCAGTTTATACTGCATTAATTAATGGAATCTCAATGCAGGTACAAGTGACTGATAACCCTTTACTGCATACTGAATGAATTATTCGAATTGGCAATCGTGGTGTAGCTTCCTTTAAGCAACAAGATCTTGGGGCTGGAAAGAAGGCAAGAGTTATGGTGTGGGGACGCAATTTGAGCATTCCTTTTCAAAATTTCACTTCTCAAGCACTATCAATCTTCAGACCATGACGCTTAGGGATTTTGCTAAGATGATTTTGTTTCTGTCATTCATTTTTTGAGTTTCTTTCCCGTTTCTTTGATGTCTGCTAAGAGTAAGAATTAGGTTGCATACTGTATACATTCTCTGATATTAAATTGAACCATTCAACCATTGAACTATTGAATGTTTGAGCTATTGTAACTATGTGTGCTGTGTGACTGTATGTACTGTGTTTTGCATGTTGGCCCCAGAGGAACGATGTTTTGTTTAGCTGAATACATGTGTATCATTGAATGACAATTAAACTTGAACTTGAACTTGAGGACGATTACTTTGCAAAAGATGCAAATGGCTTCAGCTTGAATCATTATAATTTGCCCTTAAAATTAAATCACCTTCTGCAAAATTTATGCCAAAATTGGGTGAATCATAACATCAAAAAAACAGCACAGTTGAATAGAAGTTCTATTAAATTTACTTCCATTTATTTAGAGCAGAGCTTCCAAACCTGGGGTTCACTGACCGCTGGGTTAATGGTAGGGGTCAATGGTATAAAAAAGTTTGGAACCCATGATTTAGAGATCCAGCATGAAACAGGCCTTTCTGGCTTGGCAAGTGTGCACTGCCCAATTATACCCACATAACCAATTAACCTACTAACACATATGTCTTTGGAATAAGGGAGGAAACTGGAGCACCCGGAGAAAGAAAACATGTGGTTATGGAATAGTGACCAAACACTTTACAAACAGGGGAGGAAATTCAACTTGAGCTTCTGGTGCTGTAATAGTGTTATGTTAACCACTGTGCTAACCTTTTTGAAGTTGTGCATTTGGATTTTCAGAAGGCCTTTGACAAGTTGCTACATGTGAGGATGCTTAACAATTTAAGAGCCCAGGATATAATAGGAAGGATACTGGGGTTGATAAATCAGTGGCTGATTGACAGGAGGCAAAGTGTGAGATGGAGATTTGAACAGAAATGAGGAGGAATTTCTTTAGTCAGGGATGGTGAATCTATGGAATTCATTATCATAGACAGATTTGAAGCCAAGTCACTGAGTATGTTTCAAGTAGAGTTTGATAGGTTCTTGATTCGTGAGGACATCAAAGATTATGGAGAGAAGTCGGGAGAATGGGGTTGAGAGGAAAATAAATCAGCCATAATTGAATGGTGGAGCAGACTTGATGGGCTGAATGGCCAATTCTATTCCTACTGTATGCCTTATAATCCAAACAGCAACAGGAGAAGAAGATATAAGATTATTATTTCAAGACAAAGATAATTTGTTAGAACCAGATCAGAAATGATTTGAAACACTCTCTCCACAAATATTTTCTGACTTGTTGAGTATTTCCAGTACTTTCTGCATTTATTACAGAGTCATATCATTAATAAACTTTTGATTTACAAGAATGGGTATAAGTTGATTCAGTGTGGGCTTGAGCGTGGAAGAAAATGATTTCTACAACGCAAATGAAGATTTGCTCATCGCTTCAGTTAACATATTGACAACACTGTAATGAATAAATACACTAAGAGTGTAGCCAAATTGTAGACAATCTTCTTCATTAGTATCTGTTATTGCTGTTGGTATTGGTTTATTATTGTCAAATGTACTTCGATTCACTGAAAGGTCTGTTTTGCATTCTGTTCATACAAATCACATCATTATACAGTGTGCTGAGGTAGAAAAAAGACAAAACAATAACAACGCAGAATAATGTGTAAAAGCTACAAAGTGCAGTGCAGGTAAACAATTAAATTCAAAGAATTAAAGTAAATACAGGTAAAAAAAATCAAACACAATCATAACGAGATAGTTTGTGAGGTCAAGTATCTATTTTATCACATAAGAGAATGATAAGAAAACGATAGAAGCTGTCCTTGAACATGCTTTCAGGATTTTTGACACTAGGCATAGAGCACAGAAACAGGCCCTTTGGCCTCTCCAGTCTGTGCTGAACCATTTAAACCACCTGCTCTCATCGACCATAGACCTCCATACTCTACCATCCATGTACTTATCCAAACTTCTATTAAATGCTGAAATTAAAATCACTCTGCCACTTGTGCTGGCAACTCATTCCACACTCTTACAACCCTCTGAGTGAAGAAGTTACCCTTCACGTTCCCCTCAAACATTTTATCTTTTACCCTTAACCCATGACATCTGGGTGCAGTCTCACCCAAGCTTAGTGGGATAAAGATTGTTTGCATTTACCCTATGTCTATCCTCATAATTTTCTATATCTCTATCAAATTTCCCCTCAAACTTCAATGTGCTAGGGAATGAAGCTCTAACCTACTCAATCTTTCCTTGCAACTCCAGTCCGGGCAGCATCCTCGTAAATTTTTATCTCTACTCTTTCAATCTTCTATACAATTTTCTCGTAGGTAAGTGACCAAAACTAGACACAATTCTGTAAATTATGCTCACCAATATCATATATAACTTCAACATAACATCCCTTCTACTGTACTTATACGTACTAGTGGGTACGTATGGTGGGTAATAAAATGGAAGAGTTCACAGCGCTAGCCAGGCATCAGAGAACATTTCGGGAGTACAGTGTTATGTGTTTCACTGGAACGGGGCTGCATGAGGACATACTCAATCAAAACGTTTCCATGAACGGCTTACAGACCGTTCCGGCTGACTGGAAGTGCACTGAGAGCGGTAAGCGTAAAGGAGTTGGGTGCTTACTGTTCTGGTTAACAACGGATGGTGCAATCCGGGTCATATTACGATCGAGGAACGTGTTTGTAGACCAGATATTGAACATCTTACTGTTGGACTTCGGCCATATTCCACTGAGATACAACACTGGGCGGCACGGGAGGTTGTTCCTGCCTGTGGCCATCGAACTTGCAGCTCCTCCCGTGGAGGGTCAGACACCCTGAGCCAATAGACTGGTCCTGGACTTATTTTCCATCTGGCATAGTTTGCATTTTGTTGTTTGATTGCTTATGGTTTTTGTATTGCTAGATTTATGCTCTATTCTTGGTTGGTGCGGCTGTAACGAAACCCAATTTCCCTCGGGATCAATAAAGTATATCTATCTATCTATCTATCTAGTATAAGTACATATTTAATGCTAAACATAACTTCATTCTGGTATCACAATACCATGGGAGGAAGGATGCGAGGAGGTTAACAAGAGAAAGGCCCTGAAGTACCAATCCTTAGTCCAGAAGTGCAGGAACAAAGAATGGCAGAAATGGCTATTCCCCATGGAGATCGGTTACGGAGGGTTTGAACCATAGAAACCATAGAAACTACAGCACAGAAACAGGCCCTTTGGCCCTTCTTGGCTGTGCCAAACCATTTTCTGCCTAGTCCCACTGACCTGCACACGGACCATATCCCTCCATACACCTCCCATCCATGTATCTGTCCAATTTATTCTTAAATGTTAATAAAGAATCCGCATTTACCACCTCTTCTGGCAGCTCATTCCATACACCCACCACTCTCTGTGTGAAGAAGTGCCCCCTAATGTTCCCTTTAAACTTTTCCCCCCTCACCCTTAACCCATGTCCTCTGGTTTTTTTCTCCCCTTGCCTCAGTGGAAAAAGCCTGCTTGCATTCACTCTATCTATACCCATCATAATTTTATATACCTCTATCAAATCTCCCCTCATTCTTCTACGCTTCAGGGAATAAAGTCCTAACCTATTCAACCTTTCTCTGTAACTGAGTTTCTCAAGTCCCGGCAACATCCTTGTAAACCTTCTCTGCACTCTTTCAACCTTATTTATATCCTTCCTGTAATTTGGTGACCAAAATACTCCACAATACTCCAGATTCGGCCTCACCAATGCCTTATACAACCTCATCACAACATTCCAGCTCTTATACTCAATACTTTGATTAATAAAGGCCAATGTACCAAAAGCTCTCTTTACGACCCTATCTACTTGTGACGCCACTTTTAGGGAATTTTGTATCTGTATTCCCAGATCCCTCTGTTCTACTGCACTCCTCAGTGCCTTACCATTAACCCTGTATGTTCTACCTTGGTTTGTCCTTCCAACGTGCAATACCTCACACTTGTCTGTATTAAACTCCATCTGCCATTTTTCAGCCCATTTTTCCAGCTGGTCCAAGTCCCTCTGCAGGCTCTGAAAACCTTCCTCACTGTCTACTACACCTCCAATCATTGTATCATCAGCAAACTTGCTGATCCAGTTTACCACATTATCATCCAGATCATTGATATAGATGACAAATAACAATGGACCCAGCACTGATCCCTGTGGCACACCACTAGTCACAGGCCTCCACTCAGAGAAGCAATTCTCTACCACCACTCTTTGGCTTCTTCCATTGAGCCAATGTCTAATCCAATTTACCACCTCTCCATGTATACCTAGCAACTGAATTTTCCTAACTAACCTCCCATGCGGGACTTTGTCAAAGGCCTTACTGAAATCCATGTAGACAATATCCACTGCCTTCCCTTCATGCACTTTCCTGGTAACCTCCTCGAAAAACTTCAATAGATTGGTCAAACATGACCTACCACGCACAAAGCCATGTTGACTCTCCCTAATAAGTCCCTGTCTATCAAAATGCTTGTAGATTCTGCCTCTTAGTACTCCCTCCAATAACTTACCTACTACCGATGTTAAACTCACCACCCTATAATTTCCCAGATTACTTTTCAATCTTTTTTTAAACAACGGAACAACATGAGCCACTCTCCAATCCTCCGGAACCTCGCCCGTAGACAGCGACATTTTAAATATTTCTGCCAGGGCCCCCGCAATTTCAACACTAGTCTCCTTCAAGGTCCGAGGGAACACTCTGTCAGGTCCCGGGGATTTATCCACTTTAATTTTCCTCAAGACAGCAAGCACCTCCTCCTTTTCAATCTGTACAGTTTCCATGATCTCACCACTTGATTCCCTCAATTCCATAGACTTCATGTCAGTTTCCTTAGTAAATACAGACGCAAAAAACCTATTTAAGATCTCCCCCATTTCCTTTGGTTCCATACATAGCTGACCACTCTGATCTTCAAGAGGACCAATTTTATCCCTTACAATCCTTTTGCTCTTAATATACCTGTAAAAGCTCTTTGGGTTATCCTTCACTTTGCCTGCCAGGCAAGGTCAGCATGGAAGTTGCTGTCTGCGCTGGGCCTTGATGAAAAGAACAAGAACCAAACAGGTTGCAGGATCGGGGAGGAAGCAGACAAAGCCTCTTGCTGGATGAGCAGCAGGTGAAGAGAGCAGAGCTGGAAGTCAGGAACAGATGGGCAGTGCCTTGACGACCACTGCTAATGCGCCAACTGCATAGTGTAGAGGTGAAGGGTTGAAATGCTCTATGAAGGTTGGGCACCACCTGATGACATCTGTTCCTGGCCAAAGGCTACGATTACATCAACAGGTAACTGAAGAGAGCATCCTGGTGTATGATGCAATATAAATTACTGAGACAAGTGATCCATTATATCAGGGATCCCCAACCTTTTTTGCACTGCGGACCAGTTTAATATTGACAATATTCTTGCGGACCGGCCAACCCGGCGAGGGGGGCGGGTGTGGTGGTAGGGTTGCCAAAGGATGAGAGTAGTAGTCAAATACGTTGTGTTTACCCAGAGAAAGACTACAATGACCATGAAGCCTTGCATAGGCACCAGTGCGCATGCGTGTACCTGCCAATTTTTTTTTGCAAATAGTTTTTGGCGATTCTGTTCGGAGGGGGGGGGTTAATCACGACCGGAATATAGGTGATAAGTGGTTAATACACTCAATTTCATTTCTAAAAGGGTTTATCTAACGAATTTAATATTAAACACACAGCACATATTTTCCTCGCATGAATACAGTGATAAGTCAATTATCAGGAGAGGACAGAAGAGCTTGAAGTAAGTTTTGAACGAACTTCCAGTAGAAGTGGCAGAAGCAGGTTCGATATTATCATTTAAAGAAAAATTGGATAGTTATACGGACAGGAAAGGAATGGAGAGTTATGGGCTGAGTGCAAGTCGGTGGGACTAGGTAAGAGTAGCGTTCGGCACGGACTAGAAGGGCAGAGATCGCCTGTTTCCATGCTGTATTGTTATATGGTTATATAAGTAAGTCAATAGCATCATAAAATTTTAAGTAAAGTTTGGATATTAAACACACAGCACATATTTTCCCCGTATGAGCATATAAAATCATTGCAACACACTAATATCGCTGTATCAGTGGGAGCCCTGGGCTTGTTCCTTGCAACAACACGGTGATGGGAGACAGTGATACTCGAAGGGGGTTCCTTATGTCCAGTCTATTCCACAATTTAGTTTTCGTTGCATTCATTGCAGAGACATGTTGGAAATTGAAGCAACTTTTTCAGTGCTTTCGTGGCTATCTCAGGATATTTAGCCTTGACTTTGATCCAGAATGCCAGCAGAGATGTTATATTTGCAAGCTTCAGGAGTTGATCTCCTTCCTGCGCTGACATTGATGATGCACGGGTCATGACCTTACATGCGTAATGGCTCAACAGTGAGTGACAGGGAATGAGGAAAGGTGCAGCTGACTCATATCGCCAAATCATATCGTTTCCTCGCGGCCCGGTACCGATCCGTGGCCCAGTGGTTGGGGACCGCTGCATTATATAATTGCAATAACTTCATAGCATCAAGGTGATTAATTCTCAGAATAGCTTTTGTAACATTATTTATATCCTTGTAATGTACTGTACACATAGTGGTTAGTTTATTAGGTGCACCTGTACACCTGCTCATTAATGCAAATATCTAATCAGCCAATCATGTGGCAGCAACTCAATGCATAAAAAATACGTGGACATGGTCAAGAAGTTCAAATGTTGCACAGACCAAACATCAAAATGAGGAAGAGATGTGATCTAATTGACTTTGACCATGGAATGCTTTTTGGTGCTAGACGGAGTGTTTTAAGCATCTCGGAAAATGTTGATCTCCTAACATTTTCGAGCACAACAGTTTCTAGAATTTACAGAAAATGGAGAAACAAAAGCATTAAATGAACAGCAGTTCTGTAGATGAAAACGTCCTGTTAATGGGTGGGGGGCTGTGGGGGGTGGGGGGGTAGCCAGAGGAGAATGGCCAAGGTGGTTCAAGCAGACGAGAAAGTGAAAGTAACTCTAATTACGATTACAGCACTGGAGTGCAGAAGAGTACCACTGAATGCACAATACATCGAACCTTGAATTGGATGGGCTACAGCAACAGATAACCATAAACATACCCTCAGTGACCACCTTACTAGGTACAGGATGTACCTAATAAAGAGGCCACTGAATTTATATAAGCTGGCCAGCACCACGAGATAAAAATACCATTAAAAAATTGTTTTTCAAATGGTTGATTTCTATGGAGTTGACATAGCTAGGAAGAAACCTCAGTCACTGCCTGGGGTATTAGAGTATCTGCAGAACACTAACAGCAACCTAAACATCTAAATGGACACAGGAGGTTTAAGTCATTCTGTGTTCTGCCAGATGACAGGTTTGTGATGATAAGCATCTTAGATAATAACAACAAACACCAGACAAACTCAGCATGCCTTGTAGTGACCCCATGACAAAAATGCCCACTCAGGTAGACGCCATCGATAGTACTAATCTACTCCTATTTCCATCAAATGCCTAGATGCCTGGGCTGGTTGAAGTTGTTCATTTTGGCAGGTCTTTGTACTTGGCATTCTAGTTATCCTTTTTTCTCACAATCCCTCAGCCTTCTCTGCCACTTTTACTTCCTTACTCATTTATGTTATTCTTTATTTATTTAGTGACACACTGCCGAATAAGCCCTCTGGCCCTTCAAGCCACACTGCCCTGGCAACCCCACACCTGGATTAATCCTAACCTAATCATGGACAATTACAATGACCAATTGATCTATCTGGTATGTCTTTGGATTGTGGCAGGCAAACAGAGCACTTGGGGCAAACCTACTCATTCCATGGGGAGGACATACAGACTCCTTCCTGATGACATCAGAATTGAACTACGAATTGCGGAATGCCCTGACCGGTAATAGCATTGTGATACTGCTTAAACGCGGGGAATTCTGCAGATGCTGGAAATTCAAGCAACACACATCAAAGTTGCCGGTGAACGCAGCAGGCCAGGCAGCAACTTTGTTGTGTTACTGCCAATACTTTTACTCCATTCACTCTATCATGTCTGTGCCAGCTCTTAGAGCATTGATATTTGAGGCATGCCTACAATTATCTATTTCCCCGTAACCGATTCTGGCCCACAAGGCACAAACTCCTTACTAATTGTCCTGCCATCCTTTTCAGACTGGGATAACTCACAGCAGCAAATCAACATATTCTGAAATATGGGGGGAGCCAAAGGGTCCAGTGAGTCCCACCACCATCAAATTCAAGAACAACAACTTCCCTTCGATTATTTGATTCTGGAACGAACCTGCAAACCATAATCACTACCTTATAAATGAGAGAAAATCTGCAGATGCTGAAAATCCAAACAACACACACAAAATGCTGAAGGAGCTCAAAAGGCCAGGCAGCATCTGTGGAAAAAAAAAAGTGGATTTGAAGTTATGGGCCAAAACCCTTTGGCAGGACTGGAGAGAAAAATGCTGAGCAGTAGATTTAAAAGGTGCAGAGAGGGGAGAGAGGAAAAACACCAGGTGATAGGTGAAACTTGGAGGGGGAGGGATGAAAGTAACGAGCTGGGAAGTTGAGACATACCACGTTCTGGCAGACAGAGTGTAGGTGCTCAGCGAAGTGGTCTACCAATCTACGTTGGGTCTCACAGATATACAGGTAGCCACACTGAGAGCACCAAACACAGTAAATGACCTCAACGGTCTCACAGGTGAAGTGTCTAATCACCTGGAAGGACCGTTTGGGGCCCTGAATGGTTGTGAGGGAGGAGGTGTAGGGGCAGATGCAGCAATTGTTCCGCTTGCAAAGATAAGTGCCAAGAGGGAAATCAGTGGGGAGGGACGAATGGGCAAGGGATTTGCGTAGGGAGTGATCCCTGCGGAAAACAAGAAGTGGGGTGGGAGGGAAAGATGTGCTTGGTGGTGAGGTCCTGTTGGAGGAGGCAGAAGTTTTGGAGAATTATGTGCTGGACGCAGAGGCTGGTGGGATAGTAGGTGAGGACAAGAGGAACCCTATCCCTGGGAGGGTGGTGGGAGGGTGGTGGGAGGATGGGGTAAGAGCAGATGTATGTGAAATGGAAGAGATGTGGTTGAGGGCAGCATTGATGGTGGAGGACATCTCCTTCATCCTAAAATGAAAAGGTTCATCCTGAGAGCGGATGCAGCAGAGATGAAGGAATGGAGAGAAGGGGATGGCATTTTTACAAGTAGCAGGGTGGGATGAGCTGTAGTCCAGGTAGCTGTGAGAGTCCATGGGTTTGTAATAGACAACAGTGGATAAGCTGTCTCTGGAGGTAGAGACAGATCGAGAAACGGAAGAGAGGTGTCAGAAATGGACCAGGTGAATTTGAGGGCCAGATGGATGAAAGTAATCATGGAAAATGAAAAACAGAAAAAGTCCACTCATAACTCAATGCCTATGTCATCTCGAGATCCACAACAGAGTTACATTTTTTTTGTTTTGCTCAGCATAACAAAACTTTCAATTTCCCGTCACATTTACATTTCTTCCCCTCACAGATATCAGCTATCAGAACACTTCCATCAAAGTATAGACATCACCACCACATCCTATACAAAAGCCCTTATTAGTGTAGCAGACAGGTTTACGTCTACATATTGTAGAAAAGGTTGCCATGTTTTATGAAAACTATTTGTTTGTAAGTGTACCATACATGTTAAAAAGTCCAAAGGATTGTATTCCATGATTAATTTATGCCAACCAGGAAGTCCAGGGGCCATATCAGATATCCACAAAGTAAAATGTTCTTCCTCGCACAAAAGTCAGACTGTTAAAAAGTTTTTTCTGATGTGCATTAATAATACAACTGCTGGGTAAGCCCAAGAGAAAAGACACTGGATCCAGTTCAAGCTCCATCTTCAGAATCTTTTCCATTTCACCCAAAATAACACTCGAGTATGCCTGAAGTTTGGGACAAGTCCAAAAACAATGGGTGAGAGTTCCAATATTTCCTTTACACTTAGAACACATTGGAGAAACACCCATCTTAAGTTTCGAGAGACGATCTGGAGTCAAATGGGCTCTTTGCAGAATTTTGAGTTACAATGTTTTAGTTCTATTACAAACTGAAATTTTCTTTACATTATCACAGATGTCTTCCCATGTCTCAGCTGTAATTTCTACTCCCAGCTAAAGTTACAAATTTTAATCCAATTTTCAACATTTGCTTGCTTATCTTACCGATCCAAAATACACAATGCAAGTTTAATCTTTTCAGTTTCGTCAGAGCGATGCCTTAAAAATGTGGCATCCATCATTAAGGAACCTATCTCACAGGACATGTCTTCTTCTCATTGTTATCATCAAGGAATAGGTACAGGAGCCTGAAGATACACACTCAACATTTCATGAACAGCTTCTCCCCACCCTCAACCCCCTCCATCAGATTTCTGAATGGCCAATGAACCTAAGAGCGCTAGCTCAGTATTTTTCTCCTCTCTTTTTGCACTACTGATTTGGATTAATTTTCTCTTTTTATATAGTATATACTGTAATTCGTATTGCAATTCACCGCTTTTATTATCATGTATTGCAGTGTACTCCTACTGCATGAGAACACATTTCACAACATCTCAGTGATATTCAACCTGATTCTTTATCTATAACCTTCATGATTCTGATTCTACTCTAAAACTAACCTCAAATTACTTGGTTCTTGAACCAAACTACACAACCCTCATCTTGACCATACATAGCAACGCTAGGAACACTTTGACCTCTTTACACCACAATGGATTCTTCTTGTTTAAAATGTGTTATTTATTAATAATTTTGTATAATTTATGTTTATTATGCTTCTCCTGTGAATACAGCTTATCTTCGTGTCTGTGGCGCTGCTGCAAGTAAGTTTATAGAGTACAGCACAGGAACAGGTCCTTCAGCCCACAGTGTTGTGATGAACCAATTAAATTAGTAATCAAATGCTGAACTAAACTGATTCCTTCTGCCTATATAATGTCCCTATCTTTTTATTTCCTGCACATTCATTTGGTATCTAAGAGCCTTTTCAATACCCCTATGGAATATGGAAGGATATGGACATTGTGTAGGTGGAAGGGATTAGTTTACCTTGCCATCTGATTACTAATTTAGTTGGTTCAGAACAACATTGTGGGCCAAAGGGCCTGATCGTGTACTGTACTGTTCTGTGTTCTATGTTCTGTACAGCAATGTCGAGATGGGGTTCTGCAACTAAGGCTGTTTCACAAAACAAATTGGGTCGCATGCACCAACCTTCACTCTTACTTTCCCTTGTGACAGTTTTAGCTAAAGAATCCGTTATGCAAATTACTTATTTAAAAAAATAAATAGCTTATTTATAAAGTACCTGGATAAAAACATAGATGGGTGTGTTAGTAAGTTTACGATGAGACCAAGATTGGTGGAGTTGTGGATAGTGTAGAAGCCTGGCAAAGAAATATAGATCAGTTGCAGGTAAGGGCAGAGGCGTGGCAGATGGTGTTTAACCCAGATAAATATGAGGTGTTGCACCTTGATAGTATAAGTTCAAGGAGACAGTACACAGTTAAGGGCAAGACCCTAATATTGTTGCTGAGCAGAGAGATCTTGGGGTAAAAGTTCATAGCTCCTTGAAAATGGCTACACAGGTTGATAGGGTTGTAAAGAAGGCTTATGGAATGCTTACTTTTATTAGTCGAGGCATTCAGTTCAAAAATCGAGAAGCTATTTTGCAACTTTATAGAACTTCTAGTTAGGCTACGTATGGAGTATTGCATATTGTTCTGGTCAGACAGGGAGTACCTTTTTCCCAGGGTTGAAATGTTTAATACCAGAGGGCATGCATTGAAGGTGAGGGGGGTAGGTTTAAAGAGGGTGTGAGGAGTAAGTTATTTACTCAGAGTGTGGAGGATGCCTAGAATGCACCTCCTGGTATTGTAGTGGAGGCAAATATATTAGAGACTTTTAAGAGACATTTAGGTGGGCATATGAATATGAGGAAGATGGAGGAATATGGGCATTTTGTAGGTAGGAGGGATTAGTTATTGGATTTTTAAGAATTTACTTTTTAGCTGGTTCAGCACAAAATTGAGAGCCGAAAGGCCTGTTCCTGTGCTGTTCTGTTCTGTGCTCCATGTTCTATAAAAAACTGCAGCTAATTGGGTTTGAAGCAAAAGCATCAGCTAAAGCAGGAACTATATTAAGTGTATCGCGGGGGAATAGTAAGCCAGTCAATCAGGCAAATTCTGTGAAAAAGAGGAGTAAAGGCCATACAACATTTTAGGCTGTGATCTTCATAAGAGCTTTGAAAAACAATGTAATATTAGAAACCAAAAAGAAAGAGAAGTTGAGAGAATTGAAAAGGGAACTCATATAATGATGGGAATATGGGTGGAAAGTTAAATGATTTAAGATATTTATTCTGCAGAAATTTAATGAAAGAAAGAGATAAAAGTGAAAATGGAGTCTATAGAAAAGATAATGCATTTGGCGGCTGGGTGGTGGAGTGGAGGTGAATCTTTACCAAAGGAGGTGTAAGGCCCTTTTTCCCTCTACTAGCCTGCAGGTCACCCTTGGGCAAGGTGTAGCACCTGCTTAGCCCTTTGATCAGGGTCATGTGAAGCCATGGGAGCAGGTTGTGGATGGTCATATGAGCAGCTGGTACATATCACACATCCTGGTTATGCAACCACTGACGCAAGGCAGACAATCTTTGAAGAGTATTAATAACGACTGGGTTCACCTGTTTTGTAAAGATGTTGCCCGGAAGAAGTCAATGGCAAACCGCTTCTATAGAAAAATTTGCCAAGAACAATCGTGGTCACCATGATCGCCTACTTCATACTACATGGCACATAGTAATGATGATAATGAAAGCATTGGGAGATTTTGAGCTGCTGTGGATGTTCTCCTTTTGCACTAAACCAAGATTTTCATGATGCTTCAGCAAGAGTTTCCAGGACAAGAGGGCACAACTTCAGGATTGAAGGACATCCATTTAGGACTGAGATGCCGAGAAATTACTTTAGTCAGATGGTGGTAAATCTGTGGAATTTGTTGCCACAAGCGGCTTTGGAAGACAAGACATTGGGTGTATTTAAGGCAGAGATAGATGGGTTCTTGATTAGCCAGGGCATCAAAGGGTATGGGGTGAAGGCAGGGGAGTGGGGATGATTGGAAGAATTGGATTGGCCCATGATTGAATGGTGGAGCAGACTCGATGGGCCAAATGGCCTATTCTGCTCCTATATCTTATGGTCTTATGGTCTAAGTGTTATTGGTAGTACTCAGGGCAACGCAGACAAAATGCTGGAGGATCTAAGCAGGTCAGGCAGCGTCTGTGGAAGTGAATAAAGAGTAGAGATACTCGTCCAAGAGTGGAAAGAAAGGAGAAAGAGACTGGAAAAAGGTGGTGGGGACGAGGGGGGCGGGGAGGAGGAGGAATACAAACCGAAAGGTGATAAGTGAAGCTGGGTGAGGGGGGAGGTAGGTGGGTGGGGGAAAGGTTGAAGTAAGAAGCTGGAAAGTGATATATAGAAAATGTAAAGGGCCGAAGATGAAGGAATTTGATAGGAGAGGAGCTTGGACGGTGGAAAAAAGGGAAGCTGGAGGGACACCAGAGGGCAGGTAAGGGGAAAGGAAGGGATAAAAGAGGACCTGGAATAGGGAATGAAAGAAGAGAGAGAGAGGAAGGGAGAAAATTACTGGAAGTTAGATATTCATGCTGTTAGGTTGGAGATTACCCAGACAGAATATAAGAATGGCCTATCGTGGCAGTATGGAGACCATAAACTAACACATATTCAGGACTAGATCTTGTGGAAAATGGTTAATTTTTTAGCACTATTCCTCAAGGGTCAAAGCTAAGACACTTGGTTTTTTTAATACTGTACTGATAAATGACTTGGATATTAGAATCGAACATTTTCCGTGATACCAAAATTGGGAGATAGCGAAGACAAGGAACAATGAAAATCAACTCCACAGGCTGCATACAGTTTAGAAGAATAGACAGGAAAGTAGAAGTAATGAGCTAATATTTATCTTGAGAAGAGATGGGGAGAAGTCATGTAGATTCATAGAATGGTTCCAATATACATGCACGAGCAAAAAGACCCTGGGTGCACGTGCACAGCTCATTGAAATGGCCAGATATATTGATAGAGAAATTAAAGAATATGAGATCATGCATTTAGTCATGGAATTCTCGAGTTATAGAGCATGAATCCAGGCCCTTCTGTCCAACTTTAAAGAGAGCAAATCTGCCCAATAGCTGCTGGTAAATATTTATCTATGTGTAATTGAGAGGATACTGATCTTCTACATGACAGTAAGGTACACAAGGTGTAATTAGATCGACCAGAAAGCACTTCAGTGAGTGATCAGGATTGCACAGATCATTAGCGGGACACAGCTACCGGATAAGGAAACCATCAACAACTCTTAATTTCTATGGCGGGCTCTTAAAACCTTGATGGTCTGATCCCACTCGAGTAATCACCTGTTCAATCTCCTGCCAAGGGCAAGAGGTACAGAAACATCTCTGCATGGACATCCAGACTGAAAAACAGCTTTTCCCAGGGCTGTCGTGTATCTGAACAATGCCCCCCCCCAACCCCCACCACCAACCCAAGGTCCATAGGCACGAGGGACAATCTCTAAGTGGAATATATGGGCATAATTCTTGATGCTAATTTATATTTGATCATTGTTTTTATTAACATGGGCATGGGCAGCCACCATTTCCTTTTATATTAGGGTTGTGTAACTTAGATGTTGTTCTAAATAACTCAGACATTATTTTAAATTTAGTCATTATGTGTTTAGCAATTGAATTGCCAGTAGGCTGCTTTGTACTGAATGAAGCCGCATTGCAGTCTTGTTGTCCAAAGTCCTAATTAACTAACTAATTGCACTTATCCATTATAACAAAAGTGCCTACCTGAAGATGCTGCTTGGCCTGCTGCGTTCACCAGCAACTTTGATGTATGTTGCCTACCTGAACTAATCCCTTTTGCCTGGTTTAGTCCATATCTGTCAAAATTATCATATCCAAGAGATACTAGTCCAAATATCTCTTAAGAATTGTAATTGTAGCTGCATCTACCACTTTCTCTGGTAGTTTGTTCCATGGACACACTACAGTCTGTGTGAAAAACTTGCCCCTCTGGTTCCCTTTAAATCTTTCCCCTCTCCCCTTAAACCTTAAAATTTCCTTATGCTGGGGAAAAACTACTGCAATGAACCACTTTAGCATCCAAGCTGCAGAAAGTTGTAAACACTGTCAGCTCCAGCATATGCACTAGCCTCCCCAGCACCCAGAATGCCTTTAGAAAGCAATGCCTCAAAAAGTGACAACCATCATTAAGGATCCCCATCTCCTAGGACAAGCCCTCTTCTCTTTGTTACCATCAGAGTGGAGATACAGGAGCCTGAAGACACACAATCAATGTTTTTGGAACAGCTTTTTCCCCTCCGCCATCAGATTTCTGAACGGACAATGAACCCAAGAACACTACTTCAGTTCATATTTCAGGCCGAGACCCTGTCTTGGAGAAGGGTCTCCTGAAAAAGGGTCTCTGCCTGAAACGTCGACTGTTTACTCTTTCCACGGATGCAGCCTGGCCTGCTGAGTTCCTCCAGCATTTTGGATGTGTAAGTCTGTGGCTCTGTACTCTTTTTTTCAAACCTCAAACAGACAAAAGAAAAGATCAGGTATGAATGAATTTATGCAAATAATAGCATTTTTTTTCTTTCCTGGGAGCCCCAGTGCAGTGACAATGCAACAATCTAGACCTATGCAGGGAAATTCTAGAATGTTTTACAGATATAATTATCATGAATATAGCCCAGTTGGAAATGTGGGCATAGAAACTGCAGGTTTATCCAGACAAGTGTAAAGTGTTGCACTTTGGGAAGTCGAATTGGAAAGTATAAAGTAAATGGCAGCACTCTTAGAGGCACTGATGTACCTCTATGCAAGTTAAATTGAATCATCCTAGCCAAATGAATTTTTAATTTCTATTTACCTTTCAGTTTCCAAATGTGATTAAGCTGTTCAGTACAAGTTTCTTTCTGTTTGTCTGAACAGTAAAGTCAGACAAGTTAATCTATAAATTATATTCCATCATAAATTTAGGAAATTGCTGACTGGAGGACATGTTACATTGTTTCATATCAAATGCTTCTGTTGTTTCATTTCTTGGCTACTGGGAATCCAGATTAGCAAATCTCTATTATTTTATTTCATTTTATTGAAAGACCATATTTGAATACATGATTAAAATAGTCAGTCCATGTATCAAGTTGTCAGAGCAGATCAGCTAATAACTGCAGTGAAAAAACTGGTGTTATGTGTGTAGGTGTGTTGATGGTGTATATGCAGATTTCCGTCTCATTTGTGATCCATTCTTCCTGCTTGTTGGAACCATTATTAGTGACGGACGAGATATGTACATTAAGAAATGGGAGCCAGACTGTCAAATTCAAATTCAAAGAGAAAAGATAGAAAATAAAGGACAAAAATAGCTCATTAAATGTGTTGTTGTTTTATATTCCATGATAAAGGCTTTGAATATTATGTATTGTTTTAACATAACAATAAAATAACCTAAAATATAAGTAAAAATAACACGCTTGTTAACACAGAAAAAAATTATCTTTAATGGCCTTCTGAAGATTTTCTAACATTGATTGCCTTGCCTTGTATTTCTTAAATCAATCAGCATGCTTTGAGAAAAACTGGTTTAGGACACCACATCGTGCTTAGCTGCAATGTGATTACAGCTTGGAGCATCAGAGTTCAGATTTCAACTCCGGTGTCATCTTTAAGAAAGTTTGTATGTCCTTCCCATGTGTGTGTGTGTTTCCTCTGAGCCCAAGCACCAGTTAATAGGTTAATTGGTCATTGTAAATTGTCCTGTGGTTTGGTTAGGGTTAAATCAGAGGATTGCTAGGCAGTGGTAGGCCGGAAGGTTCACATCCACGCTGTGTTTCTAAATAAATAAATAAAAGTTAAAAAGCCAATGGAGATTCAATGAAATTCAAAGCTTGCCTTTGCTAAACAGTTAGTGCACAACACAAACTAGGTGGAAATATTGTTCCATGCCCTGATCTTGCAAATTGAATAAAAGCAATCAAAATAGGAACCAATATAATATATATGGTCTAAATTAGCTCTACTATTCAGTAAGACTACACCTTCTGCTTTTTATCAAATGTATTCCCCTGCCCAGTTCTCATTGTCTTTGCCTCCAAGTCCAGAAATCTGAGTCTTAGCCTTGAATGTTCATAACTGAACCTTCTCAATTCCCTGTGGGTGAGAAATGCAAACATTCACAATAATTGAGAAAGAAATTTCCTCTCAATTTTTTTCCAATTAATATGCCTGCTTTCCAAAGACCATTCCTCGTAATCCAGGCACTTCCTGCCAGGGAAACAGACTTTCAGAATCTACTATATCAAGCCTTCTCAGAGCCTTATAACAAATAAGACAGAGGAATTCCCTCTTAGTGGCACATATTAAATTTTCAATGTGGTAAGACATGCTGTATACTCCTTCCAAAATTTAATTTCATTGAATTCTATTTTAAATTCCATTTGTATTTGCTAGTTAGGAAAATGTTTAACTCTCTGAGATGAAGTTTACCTCCAAGTTCAAAGTTCAAAGTAAACTTATTATCAAAGTACATATATGTCACCACATACAACCCTGAGTTTCATTTTCTTGCTCCATTACTTTGGCAGAAACAATTACTTTCTTAATATCAACTGTAGCAGAGAGAAGAACCTTTGCCAACTATATACATTATCCAAATACGTCTTATATTTTTAGCTGAGGGTTGATTTGTGAGGAGACAAATTTGGATTTGCTAATGTGAGGAAAGATCTTCCTGGAACCTGCTCCAAGTATTAATAGCTATTGATTTCAGTGTACTAACTGATCATTAATACATCATTGGTTGTGATGACCTCACTGCATGCAGTCTCTCATCAGTTTAGCAGGAACTTGAGAGACAATTTATGAATGATGTGAGTGATGTTCCTGTAACTTTAGAGCTATTGGGGCATCTATGTATGGACAGAGCAGAGAGTCTTTGCAGTACAGACAACCTGGATTTAATTCCCGCCACTGCCATAAGGAGTATCCATACTCTCCCTGTGACTGCGTGGGCTTCTTTGGGGTGCTCCGGTTTCCTCCCACAGTCCAAAGAGATGCCAGTTGGTTGGTTAATTGGCCATTGTAAATTGTCCCATGATTAGGCTGTGATTAACGCAGGGGATTGCTGAGCAGTGCAACTTGAAGGACAAAAAAGGCCTAATGCATGCTGGATTTCAGTAAATAAATAAATAACATGCCAGACTTATCTCGTTTGTGTAAATTTCAGGCTTCATTCTCCTGGTCTTATTACTTGAAAGCATTGTATTATAAAGACGGTCAATAATCTTAATCAATATCGGGAAATCATCATTATCCTCCTTTTCTTGACTTCAATTCCAATTCCAGTAAGTAACAGGAAAAAATAATTAGTACTGTTAGTGTCATACTAGTGCCAGCACAGGGGAGTACCTCATTGCTTGAAGTACTATCTTTGGGATGTAAGATGCAGCAAAGGCCCTTCTGAACTCATGTCAATGTGAATTCCATTATTTGACTGTTTTAAAGAGGAGGGAAAGAATACCCTATTTTCTATGCATCCCTCATTATATATACACTAAACAAATTATTTAATCAATTATCTCCACTGACCACAAACAGTCTGCCAGAGGAACTCAGCAGGTCAAGCAGCATCCGAAGGGGGAAAGGGTTTGCTGCTTTTTTGGGGTCCTGATGCTGGGTTTCAACCAAATGCGATTACTTCCTTTCCTCCCACAGATGCTTCTCGACCTAACGAGTTTTTTCCAGTAGGTGCTTTTGTTGCTTCAGCTTGAAACATCTGTAGTCTTTCATGTCTCCATTGTCATCATCACTTTTCTGTACAGAGGCCAGCAAGGTCTTGTTTCCTGCATTACAGACCCTACAAATCAAAGATATTTGATTGTTGTGAAGAGCTTCTAAGTCTTACAAAAAGTACAGTATATGTAAATGCAGCATCTTTCATTCTCAAACAAGCTTTTAACAGCCAATTTAAAGTCCTCTTTTCAATAAGAAACTCTTACATCGACAAATGGATGATAAGAAAATGGAGGCCAATGTTGAACAAAAAGGTTAGATTGATTTTAAAGTAGGTTAAAAAATCAACACAACATTGTGGGCCAAAGGGCTTGTACTATGCTGTAGTGTTCTAAATTCTAAAAAATCCAGATTATTGCTAATTTCCTTCTACATTAATTAGCTTTTTTAATATATATAATCATCACTATTTCCTGATTCTGCATCTTTCTGATGTGCAAATGAAAGTGTATTAGCTTTCTAATTATTTACAGTCACTGATAATGCAGCTTGCTGTAGTTCTAATCCTCTTTTAATGTACTCCTATTGTTTCACATCCACAAGAACAGTCATGTACACATATGGTTAACTCTGTGATGCTGCAGCCTGACTTGTTAAATTATTGCTGGTAGGGTTTGTCAGAATCTAGGGTTCAAAGGTGCACAAGAGCTAGCAGGACCTGCTGGGATGACAAGCAGTAGAAACAAGGTCAACCAGTGAGACATAGATGTGAGAGTGATGAGATACAATCTGTCACCATAGGGGAGTCTGCCCTAAAGGATCACAGGGTCTGATTATTAAACTCTCAGGTTGTTTGTCACTGTGGGAACTCACTCCTCAGTCAAGATTAAAAATGGAGTGTGTACATGAGGGATTTCTTTTTCAAATACAAAATCTCTAGCAATCCATTGCAACTGGTTTCATACACGCCGCCTGATAAAAAATTCTAGTGATTTAGTTGTTTAACTATAAATCATTGATATAATTTTTTCCAATAAAAGCTTCATGCTGGATCTTAGTTAATCTTGGCCACAGGAAACTTACAGTGACATCTGCTAGTTGGCTCAATTTTGAACTCATCAACTCTTTGTCGGAAAGCACAAGCCAGTGATGAGCTGGAGATCAGACACTGGTACACCTCACTTAACGTAGCATGCCCAACAAGGGGGCACTGGTTAAAATCTCCTAGAAAGTGGCAGCATGTATATGTAACATTGTTAAGGAGGCATATGGAATGCTGGCCTTTATTAGTCAGGATATGGAATAAAAGGGCAGGAAGGTTATGACTCAACTTTATAAAACATTGGGAAGACTTCAAGTGGCCAGGTGGTTAAGGCATTGGACTAGTGATCTGAAGATTGCGAGTTCAAGCCTCAGCTGAGGCAGCGTGTTGTGTCCTTGAGCAAGGCACTTAACCACACATTGCTCCTGCATGTTTATAGCCCAGCGGCTGTGGTTGGTGCAGTATAGACAAGACAAGACAAGACAAGTCAAGTTTGTCTTACATAAGTGTAGAGAAAATTTATAAAGATGTTACGGGGACTTGAGCTCCTGATTTATGGGGAAAGGTTGAATAGGTTAGAACTTTATTGGGGGAGGATTTTTAGAGGTCTACAGAATTATGAGAGTCATAAATAGAGTAAATGCAAGCAGGTTTTTTCCACTGAGGTTGGTTGAGACTACAACTAGAGATCAGGGGTTAAGGGTGAAAGGTGAAATGTTTAAAGGGAACATGTGGGGAACTTCTTCACTCAAAGGGTGATGAGACTGGAATAAGCTCTCAGCAGAAGTGGTGGATGTGGGTTTGATCTCAAAATTTAAGAGAAATTTGGATAGGAACATGAATGGTAGGGGTATAGAAGTCTATGTTCCAGGAGCAGGTCGATGGGATTAGGGAGAGTAATAATTTGACATGGACTAGATGGGCTGAAGGGCCACATTCTGTGCTGTATTAATCTATGACTCTGTGTTGCTATAAAATTTTGGTCTTAATGCTATAGGAAATAAACGATAGTACTGGTGAGGGTGCAGAGACGGTACACCAGTGTATTGCCTTGGTTGGACCCTTTAGTTATGAGGAGAGACTGGAGAGACTGGGTCTGCTTTTCCCAGTCAGAGTAGGTTAAGAAAGAACTTGATTGATGTAAACAGATTTTGTCAGTGGTGGAGATAGGGCAGATTGTAGGAAAACTTCCCCCTTATCAGAGTTAAATTTTTTTTTTATTTAGAGATACAGTGTGGCAAAAGAACCTTTTTGGCCTAATGAGTTTGCGCTGCCCAACTACGCTCAAGTGACCAGCTAATCCCTAACCCTTATATCTTTGGAATGTGAGAGGAAACCGGAGCAGCCAGAGACCGAGGATAAAACATACAAAATCCTTACAAAAAGTGGCAGAATTGAACCGATATCATGACACTGTACAGTATTACACTAACCACTATGCTACCATGTTTCCCGGTTTAGGAACAGCTTCTTCTCCTCCACCGTCAAATTTCTGAATGGGAAATGAACCAACCCATAAACGCAGCCTCATTATTTTTGCAGTACATACAGTACTCTACAAAAGTCTAAGGCAAGTTTGTAAATCTGGTGGGAATGAAGGATGTTGGGAATAGTGTGGGTGGGCACTGCAGGAGGTGTGTAGAGAAGGATTGCCAAGGACGGGTGTGGCACGGTGCAGTGCACCAGTTCTGAGACACCAGGAAAAGTCATTTGATTCCATACAATTGATTTAATGATCTTTACAAAATGTCTCTCTGATGCTTCCTGCTGTCTCCCCTCTCCATTCCCCTTTTCCCAACCATGATTCCCTCCTCCCTGCCCTCTTCCCACTCTCAGTCCACAGAAGAAACTCATATCAGAATCAGGTTTATCATCACTCTCATTTGTCATGAAATTTGTTTTCTTTTGTGGTAGCAGCACAGTGCAATACATAAAATTACTACAGTACTGTGCAAATGTCATAGGCACCCAAGCTATATATATGTGTAAGGGAGTTTCAATAGACAATAGACAATAGGTGCAGAAGTAGACCATTCGGCCCTTTGAGCCTGCACCACCATTCTGAGATCATGGCTGATCATCTACTATCAATACCCGGTTCCTGCCTTGTCCCCATAACCCTTAATTCCCCTATCCATAAGATACCTATCTAGCTCCTTCTTGAAAGCATCCAGAGAATTGGCCTCCACTGCCTTCTAAGGCAGCGCGTTCCACACCTCCACAATTCTCCGGGAGAAGAAGTTCCTCCTCAACTCTGTCCTAAATGACCTACCCCTTATTCTTAAACCATGCCCTCTGGTACTGGACTCTCCCAGTATCTGGAACATATTTCCTGCCTCTATCTTGTCCAATCCCTTAATAATCTTATATGTCTCAATCAGATCCCCCCTCAATCTCCTTAATTCCAGCGTGTACAAGCCCAGTCTCTCTAACCTCTCTGCGTAAGACAGTCCGGACATCCCAGGAATTAACCTAGTGAACCTACGCTGCACCTCCTCCACAGCCAGGATGTCCTTCCTTAACCCTGGAGACCAAAACTGCACATGATACTCCAGGTGAAGTCTCACCAGGGCCCCGTACAAATGCAAAAGGATTTCCTTGCTCTTGTACTCAATTCCCTTTGTAATAAAGGCCAACATTCCATTAGCCTTCTTCACTGCCTGCTGCACTTGCTCATTCACCTTCAGAGACTGATGAACAAGTATCCCTAGATCTCTTTGTATTTCTCCCTTACCTAACTCCACACCGTTCAGATAATAATCTGCCTTCCAGTTCTTGCTCCCAAAGTGAATAACCTCACACTTATTCACATTAAGCGCCATCTGCCAAGTTTCTGCCCGCTCACCCAGCCTAGCCAAGTCACCTTGAATTCTCCTAACATCCTCATCACATGTCACACTGCCACCCAGCTTAGTATCATCAGCAAACTTGCTGATGTTATTCACAATGCCTTCCTCTAAATCATTGACGTAAATCATAAACTGCTGAGGTCCCAATACCGAGCCCTGTGGCACCCCACTAGTCACCACCTGCCATTCCGAGAAACACTCATTCACTGCTACCCTTTGCTTTCTATCTGCCAACCAGTTTTCTACCCATGTCAATATCCTCCCCCCAATGCCATGAGCTCTGATTTTACCCACCAATCTCCTATGTGGTACCTTATCAAATGCCTTCTGAAAGTCAAGGTACACCACATCCACTGGATCTCCCGCATCTATCTTCCTGGTTACATCCTCGAAAAACTCCATTAGATTAGTCAAGCATGATTTGCCCTTGGTAAATCCATGCTGGCTCGGCCCAATCCTATCACTGCTATCAAGATATGCCGCTATTTCATCTTTAATAATGGACCCTAGCATCTTCCCCACTACTGATGTTAGGCTAACAGGGCAATAGTTCTCTGTTTTCTCCCTCCCTCCTTTCTTAAAAAGTCAGATAACATTAGCCATTCGCCAATCCTCAGGAACCGATCCTGAATCTAAGGAACATTGGAAAATGATCACCAATGCATCGGCAATTTTCAGAGCCACCTCCTTTAGTACCCTAGGATGCAGACCATCTGGACCTGGGGATTTGTTAGCCTTCAGTCCCGTCAGTCTACTCATCACCGTTTCCTTCCTAATGTCAATCTTCTTCAGTTCCTCTGTTATCCTATGTCCTTGGCCCATCCACACATCTGGGAGATTGCTTGTGTCTTGCCTAGTGAAGACAGATCCAAAGTACTTATTAAATTCGTCTGCCATTTCTCTGTTTCCCATAACAATTTCTCCCAATTCATTTTTCAAGGGCCCAACATTGTTCTTAACTATCTTCCTTCTCTTCACATACCTAAAAAAACTTTTGCTATCCTCCTTTATATTCCTAGCTAGCTTGCATTCATACCTCATTTTTTCTCCCCGTATAGCCTTTTTTGTTAAGTTCTGTTGCTCCTTAAAAATTTGCCAATCATCCGTCTTCCCACTCATCTTAGCTTTGTTATACTTCTTTTTTAATGCTGTGCTATCTCTGACTTCCTTTGTCAACCACTGTGGCCACTTTCCCCCCTTTGAATCCTTCCTTCTCCGGGGGATGAACTGATTTTGCACCTTGTGCATTATTCCCAAGAATACCTGCCATTGCTGTTCCACTGTCTTTTCTGCTAGGGTATCCGACCAGTCAACTTTGGCCAGCTCCTCCCTCATGGCTACATAGTCTCCTTTGTTCAACTGCAATACTGACACTTCTGATCTGCCCTTATCCCTCTGAACTTGCAGATAAAAACTTATCATTTTATGGTCACTACCTCCTAATGGCTCCTTTACTTCAAGATCACTTATCAAATCCTGTTCATTGCAGAACACTAAATCCAGAATAGCCTTATCCCTGGTCGGCTCTCGTACAAGCTGCTCCAAAAATGTATCCCGTAGGCACTCTACAAACTCCCTATCCTGGGGTCCAGTACCAACCTGATTTTCCCAGTTCACCTGCATGTTAAAATCCCCCATAACTACTGCGACATTTCCTTTGCCACATGCCATTGTTAACTCCCTATTCAACTTGCACCCAATATCCATGCTACTGTTTGGGGGCCTGTAGATAACACCTATTAGGGTCTTTTTGCCCTTACTGTTCTTCAGTTCTATCCACATTGACTCTACTTCTCCTGATTCTATGTCCCCCCTTGCAAGGGACTGAATCTCATTCCTCACCAACAGGGTCACCGCACCCTCTCTGCCCAGCTTTCTGTCCCTTCGATAGCACGTATACCCTTGTACATTCAATTCCCAGGTCTGATCCCCCTGCAGCCATGTCTCCGTTATCCCAACAACATCATAGTTACCCATTCACACCTGAGCTTCAAGCTCATCCGCCTTATTTCTGACACTTCGCACATTCAGATATAGAATTTTTAACCCATTTCTCTTCTCTCTGCTTAAATCGCTACCTATTGTGCATAACCCAGCTCCCCGAACTCTAACCGGGCTATACGCCCCTTGAATTTTGTTGTCCTTCTTAAATTTACATACTCTTTCTGCACATTTAACTCCATGCTCCATCAGACCATCCCTCTGCACATGTATCCTCCTTATCACTCATTCTGCCTCACCTTTCTCTACTTCACACTTAATATTCCGGAACCATGTAGTCCCCACCTGTCCTTATACTTCATCTCGCTATCCTCTCTCACATTCTGGATCCCTGGCCCCTGCAAATTTAGTTTAAACCCCCCCCAAGCAGCACTAGCAAACTTTCCTGCAAGAATGTTAGTCCCCTTCCAGTTCAGGTGTAAACGGTCCCTTCGGAACAGATCCCACCTTCCCTGGAACAAAGCCCAATCATCTAAAATCCTGAAGCCCTCCCTCCTGCACCATCCTGTCAGCCACGTATTGATCTGTATAATCCTTCCGTTCCACGCCTCACTCGCACGTGGCACAGGTAGCAATCATCTTTTATATTACTGCGGAGGCTAATTAAAATGGCTTCTTTGTTATGTTATAATCGGGAATGCTTCTTTGTTATGTTAAACACGGAGAAAGCTTTGCGCTAGCAGCTTGTTGTGGGTTAAGGGGTGATAAGAGGATGTTACAAACCAATTGGGTTAGTTGTTATGACTTTGGTGTATCTGGAAGATTTGTATGCGTGGGGTTTTGGATCAGAAGGCAGGAGAGCAAGACAGAGGACGGAGCAGTTGCTGTGATGTCCGCTAACGGGGTCGGACCCCGAAGAGGGCGTTAGGCGAGGAGAGGAGACGGAGATGGACTCGTGTGGAGCGTCTGGTCGACCACCGTTGTTGGTCCCAGGCAGCCGGTTGAGGTGGTCCGAAGGGTCGCAGGGTGAAGTAGAAGGGTCTTGAGCTCCAACTGTTTTGTGCACGAAGAGATTGAACTTCGATAAGTGTGGTGCCTTTTATTTTCCTTTCATATTTTATTCTCTATTAGTTATATAGTTCCAGTTATATCTATAAACTGTAAATCATTTAATTGTATCTGGTATATTGTCTGTTATTTGGGCGGGGTGGGGTACATCACACAACATCCACACAAACTAATTACCCAGTTCAGCGGGGCTGAGGGCTGTTTCCCTAGACGACAGTGAGCCAAACGACCCTGAGGGTGGCCAGGGGGGCTGCATATGTGCCTAAGACTTCTGCACGTTACTGTATTTAATATATATCAAGACAAGTCCAGCCCAAAGCATCAAGTGTTTATTCCTCTCCATAGATGCTAACATTGAGTGTTTCCTTTTTGATAAATGCTGTTGACCTGCTGAATTTTCACAGTGTGCCCTGTTTGTATTTTTGAGTCACATCATCTGCATTTTTTTCCTGTGCGGCATGTATTCAAAATGTGAGGGCTAAAACTAATACTATGTTCAAAAGAAGTGCTCTCTTAAATGTTAATGGGTAGATGGGGATATAATGCAATCTGCAGGCAGAGAAGGAGGCACAAATAGATAATCTTCCATCGTGCAGTTAAGGGGGTGGAGAATGACTAGAATTCATATTCAGAGGAATGCAGATCTTTGGACATTCCTCAACAAGAGCACTCAAGAGGAGCGAAGAGAGACTGGATAATGAGTTCAACAAGTAGCTTCACTGTCAAACCTCTCCGCAAGCCGTAACAATCAGTAAACCTCTCATAACCACCACAACATGCATATCCATGAGCACTCATGCAAATTTAAATATCTCACAATGTATATTCAGTAAGCTGATAAAAGAATTATGTTTGTGACTTAGTTTTTGTTCCATGGAAATTGAGCTTCACCTTGCAGCAGTGCACTAAACATCTGCTGTAAGACAAAATTCTAGACACAGAATCTGCTCCTAGCCAACCTCCAACACCCCTGTATTTACGCTACAGATCATGTGGGCAGGTCATGTCAGAAGAAATTGCAGTTGATAAAATGTTGAGCAGCAAACAAAATGATGGAGGACAGCATTTATTATCCCTCTCAATCCCTTTCTCCTGCCTTCTTCCTAAAATGTTTAATGGCCTGACTAACCATGAATTTATCAACCTCCACTTTAAATATTCTCAATGACTTGGCCTCCAATGAATTTCACAGGTTCATTACCCTTTGGCAAATTAAATTCCTTCTCATCTCTGTTATAAATGGACATCCCTCTATTCTGAGGCTATGCCCTCTGGTGTCAGGCTCATGTACAATTCTCTCCACTCTATCTAGGCCTTGCAATATTCAATATGTCTCAATGAGAGCCCCCCTCATTGTTCTAAACTCCAGCGAGTACAGGCTCAGAGACATTAAACACTCTTCATATATTAACGTTCCATTGCCGAAATGATTCTCGCAAACCTTCTTTAGACCCTCTCAGATGATGGAGGAATTCAGTGCATCAGGCAGAAGCTGTGAAGGAAAATGGATAGTTGACATTTTGGGTTATGATCCTTTATCTGGTCTCCAGTGAAGCTTCGAATATCCACATTCCTCCATAGGCACTGCTCAATCTGTTGAGTTTCTCCAGCAGATTTTTGAGACAACAAAGAGGCACTTTGTCCGGTAGCCCTTCCATACAGCAGTTAATCATTACACCATTCCTTAACCCCCACCCCACCAGTCCACAACAACAGCAGTGAATACCATCAACAAAAGGCACTTTATTTAATTCACTTGGATACTCTCATTGTGGCTATCCAAACCATAACCCTTACATTTTTAAAACACTAAAATAATTCCAAGGAATATGTGGGAGTCCGAAATATGAGTCTAACTTTGTGTTCAACTTAAGCGACATGCACACGCATCAGATAGTAGCATCCAGACATATGCAATGCACATATTTATATATGTAACACATAATGAATTATTGAAATGAACACAAATGTTTAATTAATCAACTATATATATATATAAAACTTTACTGAAATATTACTTAAATATTAAATACACAACAATAACTCCTACCACCAAGACGGACCAAAGCAGCAAACAAAGTAGACTTAGGGAAGCAGGTTTCCATCCAAGGCACCCACCATCCTACTCTGGAAATATTTTAAATACTATATCACTATAAAACTTCCTGCCCAGCAACACTGCACTTTTAGAAGGACAATTATCACTGAGCATTAAATGCTGGACTTGTAATGATTCCTACATCCCCAGAATGCATGAAACAAATGCAAAACCCTGTTAATATCTAACCTAGCTATACCTTCACACTATTATGAGGGCTATAGATAGGATAAATGCAAGCAGGATTTTTCCATTGAGGTTGGGTGGGACTACAACCGGAGGTCGTGGATTAAGGGTTAAAGGTGAAATGTTTAAGTGGAAATTGAGTAGTAATTCTTTACGCAGAGGGCGGTGAGAGTGTGGAACGAGCAAGTAGTGGATATGGGTTTGATTTCAACATTTAAGAGAAATTTGGGTAAGTACATGGATGGGAAGGGTTTGGAGGGCTGTGGTCTGGTTGTAGGTCGATGGGACTAGGCAGACTAATCATTCGGCATGGACTAGATAGGCCAAAGGCCTTTTTCTGTGCTGTAGTGTTCTATAACTCTATTAGCCTACAGTTCTACTGTAACTCTTCCTCATTTCTTGTACGGGCTGGACGTATTGAGAAATTCAGTTATTTTCTGTTTTATTTCAGATTTCAAGTATCTTCAGTTCTTTGCTACTCGACCCACCAAGCCAGAATACTTGTACATTATCACTTTAATATGTCTGAGGCATCACCCGGTGTAAATCAGTTGCTTCTATTGCAATGATGGTGACATTGCAAATGTAATTAATTGGATCTGGGAAAACTTGTGATTGTGAAAGAGGCTTCAATAAAGACATGTCTTTTTTTAATGTAAGATTTCAAGTCCATTCAAATGACTGGGAGGTTTCTTGGTCTAGTCAGCAGCAACGTTGTCTTTCATCATCTCATACTGGTACATTGTTTTGAGTGCCAATCCTTTTTAAATCAACAGAACCATTACATTGAAAACACTTTTTGAATGATTTACTCGAAGATATTTATGAAGGAAGGGTCACGCGCTCCAAGCATGAAGACAAATATAACACCCACTTTTCTTTTTTTTGTGGCAGCAAATTGAAAGTGAATCAACATAATTGCGACCATAAGATAGTGGATCAGATGAAGGTTAGAAATGAGTACCCTTAATGCATTACTGTAAGTGAGAATGGTGCTAATTCACCTCCACACAGAATGCTTGGGATAGTGGTAATTAAGCTCTTTCACAGACAGACATGGATCCATTAGGCTTCAGGTCTGCACTTGGGTTGCCATGGTGATAATATAATCAGCCGTCTTATACAACAAAAGGTTAAAAGTTGAGCTTTTTTTTCTGACCCCTATATATGGTGTGTCACATCAAGTGCTGCATATTGGTGGGATTATCAATCAGTAAGCTGTGGTCCAGTATCAAAATTAAATTAATTACATACCTAGATGTGCTGAAAAGTATCATCTTTAACTTGAATTACTTTTAAGGTGAAAAAGATCTAGTGCTTTCCCAGCATACATGACGAATAAACGCTGCTTGGGCTTCCAGGTGGGTACAGGTATCGATTTTAACTGACAGTTCGATGGCTGAATTTGTCATCGAAACGTTGGTTAGAATCGATACTTGTACCCCAGCTGGAAGCCTGAGAAGAGTTTATTTGTACTTTTAAGGTAGCGTTGGAATTATACCATAAAACATAGGAGTAGAATGAGGCAACTCAACCCATTGAGTCTGCTCTGTCACTTCATCATGGCTGATTTATTATTCCCCTCAATCCCAGTCTCCTGCCTTCTCCCCAAAACATTTAATAACCTGACTAACCTCAACCTCCTCTTTAAATATATTCAATGACTGAGCCTCCACAGCCATCTGTGGTAATGAATTCCACAGGTTCATTTCTCTGTGGCTCATGAAATCCCCTCTCGTCTCTGTTCTAAATGGACATCCCTCTATTCTGAGGTTGTGCCCTCTGGCCCTAGACTCACACGCTATTGGAAGCATCCCCTCCACTCAGTTTAGGCCTTTCAATATTCAATACATCTCAATGAGAACCCCCCTCATTCTTCTAAACTCCAGCAAGTACAGGCCCAGAGATATCAAATGCTCCTCATATATTAATACTTTGATTGCCAAATCATTCTCGTGAACATCGTTTGGACCCTCTCCAATGCCTCCACATCTTGGCTCAGATAAGGGACCCAAAACAGCTCACGATACTCGAAATGCAATTTGACCAATGCCTGATAAAGCCACAGCATCGCATCCTCTCAAAATGAATGCTATTGCTGCACTTGTCTTCCTTACCTCCAAGTTAACCTTCAGGGAATTCTGCACAAGGACTCCCAAGTCTCTTGGCATGTCTGATTTCTGAATTTTCTCCCTGTTTAAAAGGTAGCCTATGCCTTTATTCCTTCTGCCATAGTTGGATGCATCAGCAAGGGAGATGAGGCTGAGTACAGGGCTACGGTAGGAAACTTTGTCACATGGTGTGAGCAGAACTATCTGCAGCTTAATGTGAAAAAGGCTAAGGAGCTGGTGGTAGACCTGAGGAGAGCTAAGGTACCGGTGACCCCTGTTTCCATCCAGGGGGTCAGTGTGGACATGGTGGAGGATTACAAACACCTGGGGATACGAATTGACAATAAACTGGACTGGTCAAAGAACACTGGGGCAGCAGGCTGAGGGTAGCAGACACCAACAGAATCAACAAACTCATTCGTAAGGCCAGTGATGTTGTGGGGATGGAACTGGACTCTCTGACGGTGGTGTCTGAAAAGAGGATTCTGTCCAAGTTGCATGCCATCTTGGACAATGTCTCCCATCCACTACATAATGTACTGGGTGGGCACAGGAGTACATTCAGCCAGAGTCTCATTCCACCGAGATGCAACAAGAGCGTCATAGGAAGTCATTCCTGTCTGTGGCCATCAAACTTTACAACTCCTCCCTTGGAAGATCAGACAACCTGAGCCAATAGGCTGGTCCTGGACTTATTTCCTGGCATAATTTACATATTACTATTTAATTATTTATGGTTTTATTACTATTTAATTACTTATGGTGCAACTGTAACAAAAACCAATTTCCCTCGGGATCAATAAAGTATGACTATGACTATGACTATTCCTTCTACCAAAGTGCATTTCCCTGCACTATACTCGTTCTGACACAGTTCCTAAATTGTTTCAGTCTTCTGCAAACTCAACACTACATGCTACTCCATCTCTCTTTGTATTATCTGAAACCCTGGCCAAAAATCCATCAATTCCATCATCCAATTGTTCACATGTCATGTGAAAAGAAGCATTCCCAATACTAACACATGCAGATCACCACTTGTCACCGGCAGCCAACCATATCAGGCCCCTTTATTCCACTCTTTGACTCTTGCAGGGCAGCCAATCTTTTATCTACACCAGTATCTTTCTTGTAATACTGTGTGTTCTTAACTTGTTCAGCAGCCTCATGTGTGACACCTTGTCTTAGGCCTTCTAACAATCCAAGTAAACAATCTGGATCACAAACAAGAGAAAATAGGCAGATGTTGGAAATCCAAGCAATGCAGTGATTCATTAAGGTTGTTATTGCCAGGATTGCTAGTGGAGACAAGCTCCCACTACAAACTAAATGCTGCCCATGACATGCATCTCAAAGAGTCTCTGACGACCAAGTTCAGCTCCTGGCCTCCGGGAACCATTTCTACAGAGAGGAGAAGGGTAAAAGGCGGGCTACTAGCACCTTAAAGCCAATCACTTCAGGCAGGTGAAGCCCATCAGCCGTAGTTGGCAGTTCATCTAAGAGAAGGAAAACTCTGATCTCAAATTTCCGCTGCATTGTGGCTACACCCAGTCATAGCGAAGGCTTCAGGAGTAAACCCCAAAGGAAAAATCCGGAGCTGGAGCCCTTAAGGCATTCCTGCATTGAGATCAATGCTGACTGGCAACTCCTGCAACGCCGCTAGTACCAAACAGCATTGGTCTGTGCTATTCCTTTGGGTTCATCAGATGTGTGGAGAGGGAGAGCTTGCTCTGCATATCTAGATGGCTGGGATGCAACATCCACAGTCGACCCTGACAGATGGCATCCTCATTACTATCACCATCATCATCATCTTTCACAGTGAAGGCTGATGCAAAATACTTATTAAGTTCGTCCACCATTATTTTGCCCGCATTACTACCACCCCAGCACCATTTTTGCAGGGGTGCAATATGCACTCTCTCCTCTTTTACTATTCATATACTTGATCTGAAAAAAATATTTGGTATTCCCATTGATATTATTGGCTAATTTACCTTCGTATTTCATTTTTCTCTGCTTTTTTTTAGTTTACCTCTCTTAGTGTTTAAGTGCTTCCCAATTCTCTGACTTTCCAGGATTTGCCTTCTCTTTTGCTTTTATGCTGAATTTGATTTCCCTTGTCACCCATGGTTGCCTCACACTCCCTTTAAAATACTTCTTTGACCGTGGGATGTATCTATCCTGCGCATTCCAAATTGCTCCCAGAAACTCCAGTCATTGCTCTTCGGCTGTCATCCCCGCTAGTGTCCCATTCCAATCAACTTTGGCCAGTTCCTCCCTTATGCCTCTGCAAATCTTTTTACTCCATTGTAATACTGATACATATGACTTTATTTTCTCCCTCTCTAACTGCAGCGTGAATTCTAGCATATTATGATCACTGTCTCCCGAGGGTTCCTTTGCCTTAAGGTCCCAAAATAAATCTGGTTCATTATATAACACCGTCCAGAATTAACTTTCCCCAGTGGGCTCAACAACAAGCTGCTCTAAAAAGTCATCTCACAGGCATTCAAAAATTCTCTTTCTTGAAAATCAACACCAACTTGATTTTTCCAAAACAACTGCATATTGAAATCCCCATGACTATTGTAACATTACCCTTATTACATGTCTTTTCTATTTGCTATTGAATTTTATATCATACAATCTTGCTACTGCTCAAGGCATGTATATTACTCCCATCAGTGTCTTTACATCCTTGAAGTTTCTGAATTCTCCCCACAAGAATTCTACGTATTCCGATCCTATGTCACCTCTTTCTAAGGATTTGATTTCATTTTTTACCAACCCCCTCCGCTCACTTGCCTGTCCTTTCAACACAATGTGTATCCTTGAATGTTAAGCTCTCAACTATGATCTTCTTTCCATATAACTATATAACAATTACAGCACGGAAACAGGCCATCTTGGCCCTTCTAGTCCATGCCGAACTCTTAATCTCACCTAGTCCCACCGACCTGCACTCAGCCCATAACCCTCCATTCCTTTCCTGTCCGTATAGCTGTCCAATTTAACTTTAAACGACAACATCGAACCTGCCTCAACCACTTCTGCTGGAAGCTCGTTCCACACAGCTACCACTCTCTGAGTAAAGAAGTTCCCCCTCATGTTACCCCTAAACTTTTACCCTTTAACTCTCAACTCATGTCCTCTTGTTTGAATCTCCCCAACTCTCAATGGAAAAAAGCCTATCCACGTCAACTCTATCTATTCCCCTCATAATTTTAAATACCTCTATCAAGTCCCCCCTCAACCTTCTACGCTCTAAAGAATAAAGACCCAACTTGTTCAACCTTTCTCTGTAACTTAGGAGATGAAACCCAGGTAACATTCTAGTAAATATTCTCTGTGCTTTCTCTATTTTGTCGTCATCTTTCCTGTAATTCGGTGACCAGTACTGTACACAATACTCCAAATTTGGCCTTACCAATGCCTTGTACAATTTCAACATTACATCCCAACTTCTATACTCAATGCCCTGATTTATAAAGGCCAGCATACCAAAAGCTTCCTTCACCACGCTATCCACATGAGATTCCACCTTCAGGGAACTATGCACCGTTATTCCTAGATCCCTCTGCTCTACTGCATTCTTCAATGCCCTACCATTTACCATGTACATCCTATTTTGATTAGTTCTACCGAAATGTAACACCTCACACTTATCAGCATTAAACTCCATCTGCCATCTCTCAGCCCACTCTTCTAACTGGCCTAAATCTCTCTTCAAGCTTTGAAAACATACTTCATTATCCACAACTCCACCTATCTTAGTATCATCTGCATACTTACTAATCCAATTTACCACCCCACCATCCAGATCATTAATGTATATGACCAACAAAATTGGACCCAATACAGATCCCTGAGGTACACCACTAGTTACCGGCCTCCAATCTGAAAAACAGTTATCTGCCACTACTCTCTGGCGTCTCCCATCCAGCCACTGATGAACCCATTTTACTACTTCAATATTAATACCTCACGATTGAACCTTCCGAACTAACCTTCCACGTGGAACCTTGTCAAAGGCCTTACTGAAGTCCATATAGACAACATCCACTACTTTACCCTCGCCAACTTTCCTAGTAACCTCTTCAAAAAATTCAATAAGATTTGTCAAACATGACCTTCCACACACAAATCCATGTTGACTGTTCCTAATCAGACCCTGTCTATCTGGATAATTATATATACCATCTCTAAGAATACTTTCCATCAATTTACCCACCACAACTCAATGACGCCCACATCATACCTGCCAATCTCTAACTGCACTGCAATATCATCTAACTTATTCTATATAGTACATGCATTCAAATATATCACCTTCAATCTCATATTTATTACACTTTTATATTTTGTCCCCATGTTACACTTCAACTCATCCCACTGACTGCAATTTTTCCCTATCAACTACCTGACTTTCCTCACTGTCTCACTACATACTCCATTGACTTGTGTACCAACTGCCCTATCCTCAGCCCTATCACTCCAGTTCCCATTCTCCTGCCAACTTATTTTACAGAGAATGAGTTTAGAAAGAAAATGTATTTCAAGTCCAACAAACACAGGCTTAAAGGATGTACAGTTAGTGCCACTGTATTCAGTGTATTCTGCACCTGTTAAAGTGGCCACTGACAGCATGTTTCTGGTCCGCGGCTGTTGTACCCCATCCATTTCAAGGTTCGACACGTTGTGCATTCAAAAATGCTTTTCTGCACACCACTGTTATAACATGTGGTTATTCGAATTGCTATCGCCTTACTGTCAGCTTGGTCATTCTCCTCTGACCTCTTTCATTATCCGGGTGTTTTCATCCACAGAACTTCTGCTCACTGGATGTTTTTTGCTTCTTGCGCTATTCTCTGTAAACTCCAGAGACTGTTGTGTGTGAAAATCCCAGGAGATCATCAGTTTCCGAGATAGTCACACCACCTCCTCCGGCACCAACAATCACTCCACGATCAAAATCACTTAGAAAACATTTCTTAACATATTTGACATTGGTCTAAACAACAGCTGAACCTCGTGACCACGTCTGCATGCTTTTATGCATTAAGATGCTGCCACAGGATTGGCTGATTAGATATTTTCATTAATGAGCAAGTACAGAGATGTAACCAATAAAGGGGCCACTGACTGTATGATTCCATGACGATTGACAAGCAATGAACCTCTGTGCATTCAGCTTTCAAGTTCCTTTTGAAAATTTGCAGTGAATTTTCCTGAACCTTGGCATTGTCATAAGTTTGAAAACAAAGCAGCCTGTTAGACTATTTGGCAGGAATCTTTGGAAAGCGTGTAGAAGAAATCTGTTTGTTTATTTATTTATTTAGGATACCGTGTCAAATAGACCCGACCCTTCTGGTCTTTTGAGCCATGTCGCCCAGCAACAACTGACACCCCTAACCTAATCATCGGATAATTTACAATGCCCAATTAACTTCCCTGCCATACCTTTGGTACATTGCAGAAAACCAGAGCTCCGGGTCTATCAGGATGCTGCCTGGATCAGCGGGAAAGTACAATAAGGTTGAGCTTATTTGTCATATATATAAGTACATATATGCAAAGGTGCAATGAAAAACTTACTTGCAGCAGCTACCCGGCACAAAGCATCACTCACAAATCTCTACAGATGTACCATGGAACGTATTCTAACTGGCTTTATCACAGTCTGGGATGGGGATCGGGGTTGTGCTGCACAGCATCTAACTAAGCTGCAGAAAGTTGTAAACTCAGTCAGCTCCATCATGGCAATATCCTACCCTGCATCTAGGACATTTTCAAAGAGCGATGCTTCTTAAAGTCAGTATTCATCATTAAGGACCCCTATCACCCAGGACATGCCCGCTTCTCATTGCTACCACCAGGAAGGAGGTACAGACGCCTGATGGCATACAGTCAAAGATTCAGGAACAGCTTCTTCCCCTTTGCCATCAGATTTCTGAATGGACGTTGAACCCATGAGTGCTACCTCAATATTTTTTTACTTTTTTTCCACTACTTACTTAATTTAACTTAAGTGTATATACACTAAATACTTCTTACTGTGATGTACAGTTTTTATTATCATGTATTGCACGGTGCTGTTGCAATGCAATATTGGTATTGAACCTGATTCATAAAGCGCTCCATAAAATAAACATAAATAAGAGAAAATCTGCAGATGAAGGAAATCCAAGCAACGCACACAAAATGCTGGAGGAACTCAACAGGCCAGGCAGCATCTGTGGAAAAGAGTACAGTCGACGTTTCAGGCCAAGAGCGTTTAGCAGGTCTGGAGAAAAATAAAAGGTGAGGGGTAGCGTCAAAAGGTGGTGGGGTGGGGAGGGAGAAACACAAGGTGATAGGTGAAACCAGGAGGTGCAGGCTGAAGTAAAGAGCTGGTAAAAGATATACAGGGCTGGAAAAAAAGTGTATCTAATAGGGGAGGACAGAAGGTCATGGAAGAAAGAAAAGGGGGAGCAGCACCAGAGGGTCACGATGGGCTGCAAGGAGATAAGGTGAGAGAGGGACAAGGGGATGGGGAATGGTGAAGGAGTTAGGAGGGGGCATTACCAGAAGTTCAAAAAAATTCTTGTTCATGCTATCAGTTTGGAGGCTACTCAGATGAAATATAAGTTGTAGTTCTTCCAACCTGAGTGTGGCCTCATTGCTAAGGTAGAGGAGGCCATAGATTGACATATTAGAATTGGAATTGGAAATGGGATTAAAATGAGTGGCCACTGGAAGACCCCGCTTCTTCTGGTGGACGGAGTGTAGATGCTCGGAAAAACAGTCTTCCAATCTATGCCGGGTCTCACCGATATACCGGAGGCCACACCGGGAGCACCGGACACAGTGTACGACCCCAAAAGACTCACAAGAGAAGTGTCACCTCACCTGGAAGGACTGTTTGGGGCCCTGAATGGTTGTGAGGGAGGAGTTGTAGTGGCACTTATTTTGCTTGCAAGGATAAATGGAAGGAGGAAAATCAATGGGGAAGGATGAATGGACAAGGGAGTTGTGTAGGGAGTCATCCCTGTGGAAAGCAGAAAGTGGGAGTGGGGTGGGGGGGAGAAATGTGCTTGCTGTTGGGATCCCATTGGAGGTGGTGGAAATTCTGGAGAATTATTTGCCGGACGTGGAGGCTGGTCGGGTGGTAGGTGAGGACAAGAGGAACCCTATACCTTGTAGGGTGGCAGGAGAATGAGTTGACAGCAGAAGTGCGTGTAAAGATGTGGTTGAGGGCAGCTTTAATGGTAGAGGAAGGAAACCCCTTTCTTTGAAAATGGAGGAGATCTCCTTCATTCTGGAATGAAAAGCCTCATCCTGAGAGCAGATGTGGAGGAGTCGGAGGAATTAAGAGAAGAGGATGGTGTTTTTTACAAGTTACAAGTTAAGGAGAAGTTTTATCCAGGTTGCTGTGATAGTCAGTTGGTTTATAGCAGACATCAGTAGATAAGCTGTCTCCAGAGATAGAGACAGAGAGATTGAGAAAGCGGAGGGAAGTGTCAGAAATGGACAAGGTCAATTTGAGGGCAGGGTGGAAGTTGGAGGCAAAGTTGATGAAGTCAACGAGGTCTGCACGGGTGCAGGAAGCATAAGCATTTACACAAGAAAAAAACAATTATAAGAAAAATAAACACAAAGTGTGCTTTCCCCTTGACTGTGTGAGTTTTCTCCAGGGGCCCAGGTTTCCTCCTAGATACCAAAGGCATATTGTTCGTAAGTTAATTGGTCACCTGGGTGTAATTGTGCAGTGAAGGGTCTGTTACTGATCTGTATCTCTATTTAATAAGTATTACTAATACAGCAGTAACCTGGAGCACACTACGGAAGAACGTACAGCTGGTATCAGTGCTTAGGACCAAACTTGGCTCTGTGACGCAGCAGCTCTGCTGGCAGTGTTATTATGTGAATTCCGACAGGGCCCCACACTGAGGAGGTCTATCCATGGCCTCCTCTGCTGCCATAATGAGGCCAAAAGCAGGTTGGAAGAGCAGCATCTTATATTCCATCTGGGTGGTTAGTCTCCAACCTGAGAGTAGGGATATCAACTTTTCTGACTTACAGTACCCGCTTTGTCCTTACAGTCTTCTTCTGTTTCCCCCATTCTGGAGGGCCTCTCACTCCCTCTATTCTCCCTCCCCATCGTCATAACCTGCCCATCACCTCCCTTTGGTTCTCCAGTTCCTTCCTCTTCCTCCACTACCCTCTCCTATCAGATGCCTTATTCATCAGTCCTTTACTTTTTCCACCTTCTCAGCTTCTCATGTCATATTCCTTCCCCGACCCATCCATATTCCCATTCCCCCCATACATCTGGTCTCACTTATTACCTGTCCGCTTGTTCTCCTTCCCCTGCATCCAAATTCTGACTCAGGATTCTGCCTGCTTCTTTTCAGGTCCCAATAAATGATCTTGGCCTGCTACATCAACTGTTTATTCCCCTCCACAGATGTGTCATAGATGGGTGGATTTCTCCTTCAAGTAATAAAAATCCCTCTCCCTCACATCTTACTCTATTCTCCACTATAATGTCTTATGTTTTCTCACCTGCCTATCGCCTCCCCCTAGATCTCCTCCTCCTTCTCTTTCTCCTATGGTCCACTCTCCTCTCCTATCAGATTCCTTCCTCTCCAACCCCTTATTTTTCCTATCCTCCTGTCTTCACCCAGCACCTTCTAGATATCCTCCTTCCCCACCCTCCCCCACCTTTTCATTCTGGCCTTCTCCCCCTTCTTTTCAGGTCCTGAAGAAGAGTCTCAGCCTAAAACATTGACTTTTTATTCATTTCCATTGGTGCTGCCTGATGTGGTGAGTTCCTCCAGCAATTTGTGTGTGTTGCTTTGGATTTCCTGAATCTGCCAGCTTTCTCATGTTTGTGATTTGCTACCTGACCTGCTGCATTCCTCCAGCATTTTGTCTGAGTTGCTTAGGATTTCCAGCCTCTGTGGAATCTCTTGTTCAACTATGTCAGCTATTTATTTTCAAGACACTGGCTAGGGAATAAGCATTGGTCACAACAAGAATAAATTACTAGCTGTTCTTTAAACTTTATGGCATGGAGTATTTGCACTTGCCAGGAAAAGCAGATGGAGTCCCTGTTAAGCATCTCATGGAGCAGATGCTAACGCCAATAGATCTTTTTTTAATCCTTCAGTTCATCCAACTCTCCAAAATCATGTTCAAATGGGTGATTATTACCTTGAGATATGAACTCATTTCCTTTCAGTTTAATCAACCTTTCCTGTTCTATTCTTTACTTGGAAGGCATTCTGCATAGTGACTAAAATGCTATCAATATTCATGATGGTCACTCTGAGATTTTTAATGTTTGTTTATTTTTAATGTAGCTGGTGATGGCAGCATTTAGTCTATCCCCAGTTTTCTTTGAAGCAAAGAGTCAAGAGGTAACCTCAATTTTGTTGGTCTGGAGTAAAATAGACCATGTAACATTGAACATTGAATAGTACAGCATAGGAACGGGCCCTTCGGTCCACAATGCTGTGCCAAATGAATTATGCTAATGATGCCTAATCCCCTCTGCCTGAACATGGTCAATACCTCTGCATATTCCGTGTACCTGTCTACGAGACTCTCAAGCGCATGTATTGTACTGCCCCCACCACCACCCCCCCGGCAGTACTCTTCAGGCACCCACCACTCTTGTGTAAAAAAAACTTGGCCAGCACATCTCCTTTGAAATTTCTCCCTTCAACTTAAATGCATGCCTTCGAGTATCAAAGAGTTTGATCTTAAGAGAAAAATACTCATCGATACCTCTCATAATATTATAATCTTCTATCAGTTCTTTACTCAGTCTGGCATTCCAGAGAAGACAACCCTAGATGGGTTGAGTTGTTCTCTGATCTTGACAATTCACTTACAAACGTTTCATCACCATGCAAGGAGATGAAACATTTGCACTACTACTACTACTACGTCGACTCAGGCCAGGGGGGCCGGCGTTGGGCACGATGACGGACTCTCCACTTCTCCCTCTCCCTCATCAGTGTGTTCAGTTCATCTACATTAGCCGCGCCGCTGTCTTCTAGGAGCGTGTTGACCATAGTCTTGGGAGGGCGCCCAGGGTTCATCCTCCCATGCTTGGGCTCCCATATGATGACTAGGCTGGCAGGTAGCTCGGGGTGGCGTAGACAGTGCCCCGCTAGTTGCAGTCTTCTCGCCTCAATTTTAGTGGTGAGCATCGGTAGGTTGTCATAGAGCTCAATGTTCGTCATGTGCTGTTGCCAACTCACGTCAAGAGCCATCCAGAGCATTCGTGTATAGCAACCATCTAGAGACTTTCACAGAGTCCTGGTGAGTGTCCATGTCTCGCATCCGTGCATGACAATGGACTCTGTGACTGCTATGAAGATCCTCTTTTTAAGCCCTCTGGTCAGGTTCGACTTGCAAACAAAAATGTTTGCAAGTAAATTGCCAAGATCAGAGAACAACTCAACACAATCATCAAGTACCTGAGCTACACATCTTCTGAGTTATTTCTAAGCCAGTCCTAGTTTGTACAACCTCCCTTCATAGTACATGCCTTCTAATCCAGGCAGTGTCCTAATTATCTCCTTCTGCATCCTCTTCAAAACCTCCACATCCTTTCCATTTTGGGGTGACCAGAAATTAACGCAATACTCCTGATATAGCCTAACCAGTTTTTTATAAAGTTGGAACACAATTTCTTAACTCTTGAACTCAAATGCCTTGGCTAATAAAGGTAAGCATGTGTATATGGTTTCTTTACTATCCTACCAACGTTAGTAGGCTCTGTACATTCAGGGACATAAAGCCCAGACAGCAGAGGATAGTGGATTTCCTTCCGTGAAGGTCAGTTCCCACTCCAAAATGTCAATCAAATCTATATATTTGGATCAACGGTCCAAAAATATGGCTGCTTAACTACAACTCCAACATAACTTCATTGACTACTCCTGACACTGAAAATCAATATCCACTTGTGGGATTTAGAAAATAATCTGGACAATTCAGTCAGCCAAGTTTTTTTGTTACAGCTCTTTACAAATAAAAGATTGCAAAATTCAAAGTACAGATATTTCTGCCATCGTGTGAGCTTACAGGATGAATCTTGCAGAGAGTTGTAGACTCTGCCACCCCTATCATGGATACAACACTCCATGCTGTTGAGGACATCTTCAAATAGAAGTGCATCATGAAGGTGACATCCAAGGTAAGGGACCCTCACTATCCAGGATATGCCCTTATAACTACCATTAGGAGCTGGAAGACCTACACTAAACATTTTAGGAGCAGCTTTATCCCCTCCACCACTTCCGAAGGGTCCATGAACTCATGAACACAGCCTCACTATTCATATTTTGCAGTATTTATTTATTTACACTTTTAGTCCGTGAGCCAAGACCCCAAATTTGGACCACCGGTACCATCTGGGGGGAATAATTCTTATAGTGATTTTTGGCAAGGTATACACCCCTAGTGCTAGAAAATATGTGATAGCATTGCAGTGGTGGTAGTTTGCATGGTAACCTCCATGCTATAAGAACCATGATCCCATGGTGCTTTGCCTATGATAAGATGAATTATGCTAGCTACCTGTCCCCTTACTTTGCTCAAAAGATGAACCTTCCAGAGAAGAATCCTTCTGTGTTTGAGGCCTTCAAGACAGGCCAATTCTCAGTGCTGTCAAGTAAGAACTCATTTGGGCAGATCCCTGTGGACCAGGCTATTGAAGCCACAGTGAACAAAGACACACAGACTCCTGGAGGCACATCATGGTTCAGCCCGAATGCTGGAGCTATCAAGCGTTGCTACACAACAGCTGAGCACCACAGTGCATTCCTCGGACAGTTAAGGGAGATGGTGCAAGGCAACAAATCAGAGCTTTGTCATGTGGAGCTACGGCGGCCAAGAATCCAGAAAGATGAGGAAGCAATTTCAGCAGTGGTTAGCCTCATACATGAATGGGTCAACCCATTTGCAGAGAAGCGGGACCTCATTAGCATCTCTACGGCAAAGGCAGCCCCCAAGGACATTGCCTCCGACCTGATGAAGGCATATGAGATTGGTGAGCAATGCTATGCAACCTTCAAGGATGAGAGACTGGAAGAAGATCCACCAGCAAAGAAGTTCCGTGACCCAGTGAAAACCAAAAAGCTGAAAACATTCAGTGATATGTGAAAGAAGAGAGAAGTGAAATCAAGTGGGAGGGCAATCATCTTGAAAGCAGACAGATCTTTGTTTGGATGTTGGCGTAGAGGTTTGTAGGCTCTCATCGGGTTGCACGCAAATACAGGATATGACACTGTAAGTGCTTTTGCAGGCAAAGGGAAGTCAAGTGCCCTAAAGCTTCTGACCAGCAACAAGGAAACTCAGAATATATTCTTAGAGTTGGGGTCAGGAATAGAGTCAGGAATGGGACCTCTCCCCAGAACTGATGGACAAACTGTATGCCCCTATAGCATCAACCACCAAGGTCAATGAGTTCAGGTATCACCTTTTCTGTGCCAAAAAAGGTGAAATCGAAAGTCATCAACTCCCACCATGCAAGGACTGCTTAACAAAACATGCACAGCGAGCTAACTACCGGGCTGGTATCTGGAGAAGATGTTTGGAGAAGGACCACAAGTGCCAAGCCCTGTTGGCAGAGGATGGAAGATGAAGAGAGAAGAGGAAGCTGAACAGTTGGTGGCGCACTAGATGGAAGGCCAGCCAGCACCCAATGTCATCCTGGATCTACTGGCCTGTAACTGTCCAAAAAAACGTTATACTCTCAAGATGTATGTGTGTTGAAAATGGCCTCAGGAGTACTGACATGTGTAGACTGGCAGACTGTGAGAACCAGGCATCCACCTCAGAGAGTGTGGAAAGTTCAGATGAAGATGTGGAAGACGTGGAAGACTTGGAAAATTATTATGATTATTAATAGGTTATGAAAGTATGGAAAGCAGTCTTTGATTAAATATATTCATTTTACAACCAAATGGGGCCTAGGTTATGGCCGTGTGGAACCCCATATTTGAATTATTGTACTGTAATTCTATATGCCATGACAAAAGCTTAAGATTGTTTTGATTTGATACAACAATATGGAAAATATCATGACATTGATAAAACTCTAGAAATCTCTCCAAATGAGTTTTTTTTTACCTTTCGGGAGGTTTGGTAACATTTTCTGCTGTACTGATGTTAATGAGGAATATATACAAAAAGTGATTACTTATTTGAAGTAATAAAGCTACCACTAGTGCAATGCTATCACATATTTTCTAACTCTAGAGATGTATACCTTGCCAAACATCACTATGAGCATTATTCCCCTCAGATGACCAACCCTACTGGCTCAGGGACTATTTGTAACTTCAAATAATTTTTATATCTTGCTCAGTACTGTTGCCTCAAAGGAACAAATTTCACAACATCAGTCAGTGATAATAAACCTGATTCTGGTTCTGGTACATAATTTGTGTTAATCCTCAAGTTTTGAGTTTGCTGCTGTCATCAACATACATAGGGTATAAATGCCACAATTTTTGCTTACAACAGCTGCACAACACATCGTAAAACAAGGACAGCCCTAATTTAACATAAACTTTTATTGACATAAATTTTTCACACATGCAAAATGAACAATAAAATAAACCAATTATACCAATAACAGATTAAGAGAGTAGAAAGTAATGCAGTCTGATGTAAGTTAGCATTTTTCAGATCACTTCAAGAACCTGATGCAGTGTGGAAAAAGCCGTTACTTCAAATTTGAGGTGTGAGTTTTAGAAGAATCTATAGAAATATCTCATAGAAATCTCTCAAATACCAGAGAGCACAGCCTCAGAATAGACGGACATTACATTAGATTATGAGGACACACAGTCCTCTTTTATTGTCATTTAGTAATGCATGCATTAAGAAATGATACAATTTGCTCCTCCATCATGATATCACAGAAACACGAGACAAACCAAGACTAAAAAAACCTGACAAAACCCACATAATTATAGCACAGGTTATAGAAAAGGTGCGAGCAATACCGTAACTTGATAGAAGAACAGACCATGGGCACAGTAAAAAAAAGTCTCAAAGTCTCTCGAAAGTCCCATCATTTCATGCAGATGGTTGAAGGAAGAAAACTCTTCCTGCCATGAGCTTCCAGTGCCGCAAACTTGCCGATGCTGCATCCTGGAAGCACCCGACTATAGTCCAACTCTGAGTCCGTCCGAAAACTTCGAGCACCCGACCAGCTCTCCAACATCGAGCACTGAGCATCATCTCTGCCGAGTGCTTTGACCCTGGTCCAAGCAATAGGCAATAGGCAAAGCCGAGGATTTGGGGCCTTCCCCTCCGGAGATTCTCGATTGCTCAGGAGCAGCGGCAACGAAGCAGGCATTTCAGAAGTTTCTCCAGATGTTCCTCTGTGCTTTGCATGGCTGTCTCCATCAAATCAGGATTGTGCACGGCATCCTACTTCACAAATACGATATCAATTCGGAGAGGCCGCGCGCGCTGTATCGTGCTGCCATCTTCTCCTCTCCTCCTCATTTGAATCCATCTAGAACAGAGACGTGGAGGAATTTCTGTAGCCGGAGGGTGGTGGATCTGTTCAATTCATTGTCACAGACAGCTGTGGAGGCTAAGCCATTGCGTCTATTTAAGGCAGAGGTTGATAGGTTCTTGATTTGTTAAATCAAAGTTTATGGGGAAGAGACAGAAAAATGGGGTTGAGAAGGATAATAATTGATTCTGGTAAGGTTATTATTCAATGGAATTATTGAGTATGCCTGCAAGAAAATGAATCTCAGGGTTGAATATGTTGATAAATTTACTTTGGATTTTGAACTTTGAAATCAGCCACGATGGAATGGTAGAGAAGACTCGATGGGTTGATGGACTAATTCTGCTCCTTTGCCTTATGGTGTTATGGGCCTGCAGGATCCTGTCCCTCCTGACTGATGGTATTGATATTGGTTTTGATTAATTATTGTTACATGCACCAAAATGCATTGAAAAGCTTGTCTTGCATCCTACTTGTAAGGATCAGAATCATTAAACAGTGTTACAGTAGAAAAAAGGTAAGATGATAACAAGGCAGAATAAAGGCCTGATATCTATGGAGAAAGTGCAGTGCAGGTAAACAATGAAGTGCAATGTCAAAATGAGGTAGATTGTGAGACCAAGAGTCCACTTTATCAGGCAAGTGGTCCACTCAAGAGTCGGATAACAGTGGGATAGAAGCTGTACCCGATCCCAGGTGGTATGTGCTTTTGTATCCTACGCACAATGGGAGAAGAGAGAAGAGGGAATATCCAGGGTGGGCTTGATCTTTGATTACACTGACTGCTTCACTGAGTCAGCAACAAACACAGACAGCATCCATAGAGGGAGGCTAGTTTCTGTGATGTGCTTCTCTGTGTCCATAGCTCGCTGCTCTTTCCTGCGCTTGGAATCAGAATCTAATTTATTATCACTGACATGTGTTGTGAAATTTGCTTTTCAGCAGTAGGCGTACAATGCAATACATAAAAAAATGCTCTAAATTACAGTAAGAAATATATATAATGTATAGTGCAAAACTCAGAGCATAAGTGTGAGGTGGTATTTGTGGGTTCATGGACCATTCAGAAATTTGATGGTGGAGCAAACAAAGCTGTTCTTAAAATGTTCAGTGTGTTTTTCCTGCATCTCCTCCCTGGTGGTAGAAATGGGCAGAGATCACATGCAAGCCAGCTGCTTTATCAAGCATTATATATTCAGACAGAATGCTGTCTATGATGCATTGATAAAAATTGATAAGAGCCAATTGGATGTGTCAAATAACCAAATCCCATTGGTTATTCAAAGTCTAAAACTCGCTAGCCTCTATCCTCTTTTCTTCCCATCGGAACAATTGTTTTATAACAAGATTTTCGAGAATAGGAGGATTCTTAAGAAGATAACTATGGCATTAGAGAAGGACAAGTTTTATATAGGTTATAAATAAGGCCAAGGCCGGCTGGTGACATAATGGCATCTGCACTGGATATTGAGGCGAATGGCCCAGGTTTGAAACCCGCCAGCTCCTTGAACGCTTTCCATCCAAGCTGGAGTGAGCATCGGGCTAGCAACTCAGTCAAAAACAGTCAAATATGCTAAAGAAATGGCAATGTTCCATGGAAAAGAACAACAACAACAAATAAGGCCTAGGTGTTAAGGATCTAACCTGAACACTGGGTCGAAGGGCCTCTGCTGGTAGCTCTGGATCACAACAGTCCTTAATTTCTGTTTTCTATCACCTGGGCATGTGGGTTCTGGCCCAGCTCCTTTCCTTTTTGGACTTCCTCCGATTACCTGCTTGTCTCCTCATTTGCACACATCTATTTCTAATTTTCACTCATTACTCTGGCCATTTAAACCCCGCCTTGACTAGCATTCTCTGCCAGTTCATCCCAGTTCTGACCTGTGTTGTTCTAGCCTGTCATTGTGACTTCTGCCAACTGATTCTGCGTTTTGGATTTTGCCCGTTCTTGGACTTGATTTTTGCCTGTGCACTCTGGATTGTCTGCCCTTGCCTGACTGCCTTTCCTGGTTAAGACTTCTGCCTGCCATTTCGGATTCGTGCCTGCCTTCTGTTTTTGAAAGACTGTTGCCTTTGTGCTCCCTAATAAATCCTTGTGAAAAAGTATTCATTGGTCTGCACTTGAGACCCACCGAAACTCGACACTGGGAATTCAGGGAGGAACTCTGAAAACTGGCCATTCTCGCACTATAAAGAAGATATTCGGTTGAGATCTCCCTCAACAATATATAAACAATCAGGAAAATTGCGATAAAGCTTTTTAAATGCTTATGTCTCTTAAATGAGTAAATAAGGTGTAATTGTTAACAGGAGGAAAAGAATTGTTATCTGAAAAGCACGGATTCACCATGCTTGGCACGGAGAACTCTGTATAACATTTTTATACAGTGAGTGTTCCATTATGCATTGCACAGCCTGGAAGGGTGTTGGAAAAAGGTACAATGTTAACATTCAAAAGGGAAGCAGATAAATATAATTGAAACACAAAAGAGTTAGCAGGAAAAAGAAAGGGAATCAGTTTAGTTGGTTAACCCTATCAAAGAGCCACCACCTACACAATGGGCCAGTTGCTTCCTTCTGTGCGGTATTATGTGACTCTCCGAAACAGGCTGTTTGGAGATCAAAGCCAAAGTTTTCTGCATGGCTCACCAGCCTGTCATTACCACAGCTCACACCACCCTACTTTCCCTCAACATTACTTTAATGGGCAGGAAAATTGCAGACTGATGTCCTCACAGCAGAATACTCCATGAATAATGACTGGGTTTTTGATGATATCCTTTCTAGCAGTCCACACAATGATCTTGGAAAGTATGAAAATGTCATTCAATTGCATAGCTTGTTCTTGTTCCTTTTCATGCTTTATGGCACATTAGGTGGCCTTTTTTTGCCATTTTCTTAGCATTTGACTGTTTTTTTTTACGAGGCTAAGCTGTTAGCTCGATCCTCAACCCGGTACAGATGGAAAGTGTGCAAGGAGCCGGCCAGATTTGACCTCATGACTTTGCCTCAAAGTCCACTACACCGGCAGTCAGCATATTGCATAATTTACTCTACTTTTAATATACCAAGGAATTTTGTTGCTCTTGCTTATTTTTTCTGTTGAATATTCATTGTTACAAAATAACAAGAAGATGAATTATCTTGCAAATTGGGTGCTTGCATACACTCCAAAAGTTTCCTAGGATCATCATTACCCAGAGGATTAATGCAAGCTTTTAAACATGACAATTCCACATTTTGTGAATAAATGAACCATCAGAATATTGTTAAAAAAAACTAATGTTAAGAGAGGAATTACAAAAGAAATATGTAGCTTATCTTAAGCTAATCTTGCACCACAAGAATCATTTTCCTCTTTTGATGATATGAATAATAATAATGAGAATATTTTGCTTCTAATGAAACTACCAAGTCCTAATGTCTTTTGCTCCAGCTGTTACTATGGGGTGTTATTTTACCACAAGCAACTTTTGATTTATTACAATTTCATATCCTTTTGGCAATATATATTGTACTGAATAAATACATGTCAAATATTACATTAGTGATAATCACTTTTGAGTAGCAATAACTCTTTTTGGAGACTGATTTAATTAGAATCAGCTTTAAACTTCCCATGCTACCAAGTACACAGCTTACTAAGTGACTAGAAATATTTAACTGTCTCTTATGTCTGATGCCATTACATATCTGGGAATTTTCTGACTCAGTCATTAATCACCCATATTGGATATTCCAAATAACTTTATGTTAAAGAACAGCCATTTACAATTTCTTATATGAACTTACAACATCCCAAAGATCAATTACAGCCTTGAAAAATATTCATAGAAAGGGAATTTTGCAGCATTTACAGGGCCTGTATGGTGATATTCATTAAAAAACAGGCACTTAGAAAGGTCTCCCAAAAAACAATGACCTGGAATTTTCCCTCAAAAGAACACCATCAGCTCTATATGATACTGTCAGCATTTCTCTGCACTATCAGAAAGCTTCCAATTCTCCTTTACATTGCACAACAGAGTACACATTTTCTGTTGTTGCTCAATATATGATTGTTACCAAAGGAAAAACAAAGGCAGGAGACGTTTGGCCTTTACTAAGTGCTTCAAATATTAACAAAAATAGTGAAAATAAAACTGCCGATATTCACAAAAGGATATGTACCATAAAACACATTAATAGTTCCATTTATTTTTGTCTGGGGGAGCTCGTGGTAGCTCTGATCACTCTCTCCCACTGACAGCGATGAGCCCTGTATATTGTGCACAGCAATTTTTATCCTCAAAATTAACTGAAGACTACATGGGAGGTTAAAATATGATGCACCCATAATGTAGTTACAAAATAAACCAAAGTATTGAATTGAATTGACTTTATTTCTTCACACCCTTCACATACATGAGGAGTAAGAATATTTACATTATATCTCCATCAATTTATAGTAATTTATAATAAATGTTATGTACAACAGGATAGTCAATATAACATAGCACTACAGATGCGTCAGCATAAATTAGTCAGTCTGATGGCCTGGTGGAAGAAGCTCCCCAGAACCTGTTGGTCCTAGCTTTTCTGCTGCAATATCGTTTCCCGGATGGAAGCAGCTGGAACAGTTTATGATTGGGGTGACTCGGGTCCCCAGTGATCCTTCACACCCTTTTTATGCACCTGTCTCTGTAAATGTCCTGAATAGTAGGAAGTTTATATCAACAGATGCGCTGAGCTGTCCGTCCCACTCTCTGCAGAGTCCTGCGATTGAGGGAAGTACAGTTCCCATACCAGGCAGTGATGCAGCCAGTCAGAATGCTCTGAATTGTGTCCCTGTAGAAAATCCTTAGGATATGGGGACTCAAACCGAACTTCTTCAACTGTCTGAAGTGAAAGAGGCACTATTGTGTTTTTTTCTCCACATATATGGTATGTAGAGACCACATAATATCCTCGGTGATGTGTATGCTGAGGAACTTAAAGCTGTTCATCCTCTCAACCACAGATCCATTGATGTCAATAAGGGATAGCCCATCTCCATTCTCCCTGTAGTCCACAACCAGCTCCTTTGTTTTTGTGACATTGAGGGAGAGGTTGTTTTCTTGACACCTCTGACACCTCAGAAGTCAGGCTGATGACTTCTCTGTAGGATGCCTCGTTATTATTTGAGATAAGGCCAATCAATGTAGTATCAACAGCAAATTTAATCAGCAGATTGGAGCTGTGGGTGGTGACACAGTCATGGATATACTGAGAGTAAAGCAGGGGCCTTAAGACACAGCCCTATGGGGCATCTGTGCTGAGGGTCAGAGGGGCAGAGGTGTGGGAGCCCACTCTTACCACCTGCCAGTGATCTGACAGGAAGTCCAGGATCCGGCTGCACTAGGCAGGGTGAAGGCCGAGGTCTCTGAGCTTCTTGTCGAGCCTGGAGCGAACTATGGTGTTAAATGCTGAACTGTTGTCCAAGAACAGCATTCTCATATAAGTATCCTTCTTCTCTAGATGTGTAAGGACGGTGTGTAGAGCTGTGCCTATTGCATTATCTGTCAATTGGTTGTGTCGGTAGGTGAATTGTAGGGGGTCCAGTGTGAATGGCAGCATACTGCAGACGTAGTCCTTGACCGGTCTCTCAAAGCATTTGTATATTATTGAGTTGAGTGCAACAGAATGCCAGTCATTCAGACATGTTACCTCAGTCTTTTTAGGTACAGGAGCAATGGTCAAGTTCAAGGTTATTGTCATTTAACTGTACATATTCAATCAAGTGAAACAATATTCCTCCAGACAATGTGCACCCTTAATATCACACATTAATGTCACCCTTAATGTCATACTGATGGACTGTTTATTGTCGCCGGAGATTTTAACCACGCGAACCTCAAGTCAGTGCTCCCCAAATTCCATCAGCATGTAGACTTTGCAACGAGAGGGGTGAACACGTTGGACCTTGTTTACACAAACATCCCCGACGCATACTGGGCGGAGCACCGCCCCCACCTCGGTTACTCAAACCACATCTCTGTTACGCGAATCCCAGCATACAGACCCCTCGTCAGGCACTCCAGACCAGTTCAGAAGCAGGTGAAAACCTGGCCAGCAGGAGCCATCTCTGCTCTCCAAGACTGCTTTGAGCACACTGACTGGCACATGTTCAGGGAGGCTGCAACCGATGGCGACTCCACGAACTTAGAGGAGTACACAGTATCCGTGACTAGCTACATCAGCAAGTGCATCGATGATGTCACTGTGTCCAAGACCATCACTACACGCTCTAACCAGAAGCCATGGATGACGGCGCAGGTGCATGCGCTGCGGAGGACCCGAGACTCCACCTTCAGAGCAAGCCACAACAGCGAGGGCCAAACCGTCCCGGGCCATCAGAGAGGCAAAGCATGCACACACCCAGCGAATCCACAGCCACTTCCAGGACAGCGGCGACACGCGGCTCATGTGGAAGGGCATTCAGGGTATCACCAACTACAAGACAACATTACCTGCCTGTGCGGGTGATGCCTCCCTCCCAGATGTGTTGAAAAAATTCTACGCTCGGTTTGAGGTGGAAAATGACATGGTGGCGAGGAAGACCACCCCTCCTCCAAACGACCAGGTGCTGTGTCTTACCATGGCTGATGTGAGGAAAACTCAATGCAGGGTCAACCCACGGAAGGCTGCTGGACCAGACAATATTCCTGGCAGAGTGCTCAGAGGATGTGCAGACCAGCTAGCAGAGATTCTCACTGACATCTTCAACATCTCCCTGAGCAGCGCTGTCATTCCAACGTGCTTCAAGGCCGCCACCATCGTCCCCGTGCCGAAGAAGTCTTCAGTGTCCTGCCTCAACGATTACCGTCCCGTTGCACTCACATTTATCATCATGAAATGCTTCGAGAGGCTCGTCATGAGGCACATCAAGTCCCTGCTGCCCCACTCACTGGACCCCCTGCAGTTCGTGTACTGTCCCAACTGTTCAACAGTCGATGCCATTGCCATCACCCTCCACCTGGCCCTCACCCACCTGGACAAAAAAGACACGTACATTCGAATGCTGTTCATAGACTTCAGTTCAGCATTCAACTCAATCATTCCTCAGCACCTGATTGGAAAGCTGAAAGTGCTTGGCCTGTACACCTCCCTCTGCAACTGGATCCTAGACTTCCTGACTGGGAGACCTCAGTCAGTCCAGATCAGGAGCAGCATCTCCAACACCATCACACTGAGCATGCGGGCCCCCCAGGGCTGTGTGCTCAGTCCACCGCTGTTCACTCTGCTGACCCACGACTGTGCAGAAATACACAGCTTGAATCATATCATCAAGGTCGCCCAGGACACGACCATGGTGGGTCTCATCAGCAAGAACGATGAGTCAACATACAGAGAGAAGGTGCAGCGGCTAACAGACTGGTGCAGAGCCAACATCCTGTCTCTGAATGTGAACAAAATAAAAGAGATGGTTGTTGACTTCAGGAGGGCATGGAGCGACCACTCTCCACTGAATATTGGCGGCTCCTCTGTTGAGATTGTTAAGAGCACCAAATTTCTTGGTGTTCACCTGGGGGAGAATCTCACCTGCTCCTTCAACACCAGCTCCATAGCCAAGAAAGCCCAGCAGCATCTCTACTTTCTGTGAAGGCTGAGAAAAGTCTCTCTCCCACCCCCACATCTTCACCACATTCTACAGAGGATGTATCGAGAGCATCCTGAGCAGCTGCATCACTGCCTGGTTCAGGAAATGCACCATCTCGGATTACAAGACCCTGCAGTAGATAGTGAGGTCAGCTGAGAAGATCATCAGGGTCTCTCTTCCCGCCATTACAGACATTTACACCACATGCTGCACCCGTAAAGCCAACAGCATTGTGAAGGACCCCACGCACCCCTCATACAGACTCTTCTCCCTCCTGTCATCTGGCAAAAGGTACTGAAGCATTTGGGCTCTCACGACCAGACTGTGCAACAGTTTCTTCCCCCTAGCCATTTATCATCATGAAATGCTTCGAGAGGCTCGTCATGAGGCACATCAAGTCCCTGCTGCCCCACTCACTGGACCCCCTGCAGTTCGTGTACTGTCCCAACTGTTCAACAGTCGATGCCATTGCCATCACCCTCCACCTGGCCCTCACCCACCTGGACAAAAAAGACACGTACATTCGAATGCTGTTCATAGACTTCAGTTCAGCATTCAACTCAATCATTCCTCAGCACCTGATTGGAAAGCTGAAAGTGCTTGGCCTGTACACCTCCCTCTGCAACTGGATCCTAGACTTCCTGACTGGGAGACCTCAGTCAGTCCAGATCAGGAGCAGCATCTCCAACACCATCACACTGAGCATGCGGGCCCCCCAGGGCTGTGTGCTCAGTCCACCGCTGTTCACTCTGCTGACCCACGACTGTGCAGAAATACACAGCTTGAATCATATCATCAAGGTCGCCCAGGACACGACCATGGTGGGTCTCATCAGCAAGAACGATGAGTCAACATACAGAGAGAAGGTGCAGCGGCTAACAGACTGGTGCAGAGCCAACATCCTGTCTCTGAATGTGAACAAAATAAAAGAGATGGTTGTTGACTTCAGGAGGGCATGGAGCGACCACTCTCCACTGAATATTGGCGGCTCCTCTGTTGAGATTGTTAAGAGCACCAAATTTCTTGGTGTTCACCTGGGGGAGAATCTCACCTGCTCCTTCAACACCAGCTCCATAGCCAAGAAAGCCCAGCAGCATCTCTACTTTCTGTGAAGGCTGAGAAAAGTCTCTCTCCCACCCCCACATCTTCACCACATTCTACAGAGGATGTATCGAGAGCATCCTGAGCAGCTGCATCACTGCCTGGTTCAGGAAATGCACCATCTCGGATTACAAGACCCTGCAGTAGATAGTGAGGTCAGCTGAGAAGATCATCAGGGTCTCTCTTCCCGCCATTACAGACATTTACACCACATGCTGCACCCGTAAAGCCAACAGCATTGTGAAGGACCCCACGCACCCCTCATACAGACTCTTCTCCCTCCTGTCATCTGGCAAAAGGTACTGAAGCATTTGGGCTCTCACGACCAGACTGTGCAACAGTTTCTTCCCCCTAGCCATCAGACTCCTCAATACCCAGAGTCTAGACTGACATGTACATCAATTATTATTATATTGTAATTTGTCCTCTACTGTGCCTATTGTCTTGTTTATTATTTACTGTACTGCCCTGCACTGTTCTGTGCACTTTATGTAGTCCTGTGTAGGTCTGTAGTCTAGTGTAGTTTTTGTGTTGTCTTACGTAGTCCAGCGTAGCCTTGTGTTGTCGCTCTCAGTCTAGTGCAGTTTTGTGTTGTTTCATGGAGCACCATGGTCCTAGAGGAACGTTGTTTCATTTTTACTGTGTACTGTACCAGTAGTTTATGGTCGAAATGACAATAAAAAGAGACTTGACTCGAGCACATAAACCAAAATATTATTAATATTCCAGCAATCTTGTCTCTTGCATCCCTCAATAACTGGGGGGTAAATCCCTCAGGCCCTGGGGACTTATCCACCTTTATACTCACTAGGAGACCCAAAAATTCCTCCTCGTTGACCTCTAAGTTCCTCTTTTAAATGTAAGTTGTGCTTCAAGTAAGATACATTTTTGAATGCTTCCTTGCAAGATTCCACAAAGTAAATCATCTCTCATTACATCATTAGACTCATTTATGAAGTGATAGTGCTCAGAGAACTTCTACAATTCAGCCACACACACTGGAATGGACTCCACTTCTTTCTGATTCCACTTATGAAACCTAAAGTGTTCAGCAATCAACTATGGTTTTAGCTGTAAGTGTTCCCGCATTCCTTTCACAGTGTCAGCAAGCTCATTGTGGCTAGTTTAGTTGGAGTAGCCAAACATCTAAGCAAACTTTATCACTTTGAATCCAATGTACTCAGCCAAACTGGCACTCACTGGCTACTTTATTTGCTTCAAGTCTGCTCAGTATACAATATCCAGTTATCTGTTGTGTAATCAAACTTATCGATCTTTCTCCTGCAGCCAGCTATTTCTGCTCCTTTTTTAATGATTATTATCATCAGCTGCTCATTGTTTATGAACCTGAGAATTCTTCCATTCTCTGACTTTTTTTTCTACTTGTTCTTCTTATCTTTTGTGCAGAATTTAAGCTACTCCAAAGAAAATAAAAACATTCTGCACTTTTTTTTTAAACTCTTCTTGCTGCTCTTTTTTTTACTTGAATGTCTTGCTGCACTTAATCAGGCAGGGAGCAGTCTTGGGTTCACTTAAAACTTTTTTGTTGCCATTGCTGTGTTTTATAATTTCAAAACATAAAACTAATTAAAAGGAAAGCAAGGGAGCTGGGATATAACTCGTGTATGTTCATCTTTACTTTAAGCAAAGTGTGCACGTATGATGAGGTGGTGTAATGACATATGCTATTTACATATTTTTACAAATTATCAGCAATGGATTATGCAAACAACAAAGAATGCTTAATAAAACAACATACGTATTTACAATATTACTCAAATATTACTGAAATATTAAATACAATGGAACATATAATGTAGACAAAGACAGTAGGTTAGTAATTTGCTTGTCTTCACCCATTCCCAGTATTATGATCTATTGTTGCACAGCTGAAAATTTCTGTTTGTTCATTAGCCTCGGGTTAGTTTTGTTTTGAAACGTTGATGAGCATTGAAGGGGCCAGTCTCACAGCGTGCCTGTGTGATCAATGCGCTTTTTTTGCTTTCTCTTACACTTGCTTATTATTCCTTGTTAACCTTGTCAAGCTCCAATAGAAGCCGACAGAGAAATGTTGAGCAAATCCTGTTCTGCTCAAGGAAAAAATATTGCATTTTTGAACCTTGTCTCAAAAAACACGCATTTTTATACATTGTACTTTTTTTCCCTTGGTACTTTTCACAGTGCATGAGAAACCTCTTGCCTTTGAATCATACAATAGTGGGCTGAACTAGCCTTTCAAAGATTTAAACAAAAAACACACATTTCATTGCTTCACTGAGCTTGTTCTATGCTGCTGGAGATTCTGACCTTTAAATGGGAATTGTGATCAAGTTCTCTCTTTTTTTTCATAAACAGCAGAATTCTGCAGATACTAGACACACAGAGCAACACAGCGCTCTTCTGGACTGAGATCTCAGATGCTCCCAGGATTTGTTGGAGTCACTCTCCCAGTCCAGGTGTCAGAGACCCAAGTGCTCCTATCACCACTGGGATTACTCTAGCTTTAGCCTTCCTCATCCTTCCTAACTGCTTTTTCAAGCCCTGGCATTTCTCTAGTTTCTCATATTCTTTCTTCCTGATGTTCCTGTCATTTGGGATTGCCATATCTATTACTATTGCTTTCTTCTCTTCCTTGTCCAATATTACTCTGTCTGGTTGTTTGGCCAGTACCTGCTTATCAGTCTGTATTTGGAAGTTCCACAGGGTCTTAGTTCTGTCATTCTCCACTACCTTCTCGGGTGTTTCCCATTTGGAATTGGGAGTGTCCAATCCATGCTCAGTGCAGATGTTCCTGTACGTAATTCCTCAACTTGATTATGCTGTTCAGAGTATGCTGTCCCTACCTGCATCTTGCACCCTCCTGCTATGTGCTGGACGGTTTCAGCAGATTCCTGGCACAGTCTGCATCTTGGGTCTTGCCTGGTGTGATAGACCCCTGCTTCTATTGCTGTTGTGCTCAGCACCTGTTCCTGTGCAGCCACGAGCAGCACCTCTGTGCTGTCCCTCAGCCCTGCCATTTCCAGCCATTCACAGAACATTCTTATGTCAGCCACCTCTGATATTGGCGATGGTACATCTCATGCCGTGGCCTGCCCTGCCATGGCCTCTGGTTCTCTAGCTCTGCTTCACCCGCTTCCATTTCCATATCCCCTGCCTGCTGTCTGAGATATTCTCCTGGGAGGTCTTCCTGACATACTCATGGATGTTTTGCTTTCCTTCCAGGAATGTGGCTTGACACTTCCAAGTCCCTAAACTCCTTTATTCCAGTGGGTGTACAGTTGCTTGACTTTGGACTTTAGATGGAATCGTCGATGAATTGATAGTAGTTTCCACATCTCGATGTCAGCAGTTTTGAGCTCGTTCCTTGCTCAGCACAGTATTGTAGCTGGGTATCTGATGGCAGGTAGGGTGAATGTGTTGATGACTCTGATCTTGTTCTTCCCATTCAGCTGGCTTTGAGGACATGTTTCACTCTTTGGAGTACTTAGATGTTGCAGCCTTCCTGTGTCCTCATCATGGCTTCCATGCGCCTGCAGGATGCCCAGGTATTTGCACCATCCTGTACATCTGGTATGTGGCCTTCAGGTAACTTGACTCCTTCAGTAATGATGAGATTGCCTCTTTTCACTACCACCTGGCTGCACTTTTCCAGTCCAAATAACTCTGGATATGAGCAAAAAGAACATGTGGAATCAGCATATTGGGCATTTGGTACACTGCTACAACTGTACACAGAATGAAGCTAGTGAATACTCGCTATTTTATTTGATGTTCGGGTGTGAAGCATGATTGCCCGTAGAGCTCTGTTTTAAAGCTGGCGGTGAAGACTTGACACAGAAGATTTATCTCAAGTATGTGTCTGACACGAGGAAAGAACTGCAAAAGGCATATGGGCTAGCAGCAGTCAGTGCTACCAAGAAAAATCAAGGAAGAACAGGAGGTATAATCGAAAGATTAGATTCCCTCATCTGATGCCTTGAGATAGAGTTTCAATAAGAAACCTAGAGCTACCAGGGAACCATAATTTGGCTGACCGCTGGGTGCCTACGCCTTAGCTGGTGCAGAGCCAGATGCCAACTCTGCTAGCTGTTCAGGTGAAGCCAGAGGATAGAAATGGTCCTGTCAAAATTCTCTATCAGATTCACCTTTTGCCCTGGGGGAGGAGTTAGGTGTTGACCCAGAGCCTGTCTCGGAACTTACACCTAGCAGGAGAACTCTGTACAGAAGGAGAAAACAGAAAGGCAATCAGAGGAAAAACCTGAAGAGGATCCAACAAACTGCATGCTGTATGGACTAAGAGAATGAGGAAATGGCGGTTTGGCAGTCAAGGACTCTCCAAGAATTGATGACAAGGTTCCTGAATCTCCTAGCCCTGACTCAGAGGTAACAGGGAGGACTACCACTTGACGGGCAGATGTGATAATAGGCAGTGAGGAGAAGATGGGCTGCAATGTAATTTGGGATGAAGCTGAGCTCAGTCAGACGACGGGGGAAACTAAGTTGTCGGTAATGGACGGGGGAGGCATCCCCAATAAACAGCAACAGTCACAAGGACTGCCTGAGGCTGAAGATCAGATAAGAAGGTCTCTGAATGTCAAGAAACATCCAGATAGACAAATACATGATGCACTAAGGAAACAGAATGTTGCATCTATCCCAATAATGAGATATGCTACTGCCATTTACAAATGGATTGGAAAGGGGATCCTGAAATCACGAAATTCATTAGGATACTGTGTTATTAATAAAGGCTTGATAAGTTCCAAAGTCATGAGGACATGCTATTTTTGGTGGATGAGAAATTAATGCTCTGGTTGAGATCTCTAATGCCATGTTGTGATGTATTTCATTTTAGTAGTTTCTGTAAAAGCAGTCACCCTGCTGGTAGAATTTTTTGGTTTCAGCTAAAGATAAGGAGCCATGTTGTCAAATTTAAAAACGTTGTGTCAGACAATCACGATGGTGAGATCAGGAGGAAGATCTAGAGAGCTAGAGGGAGATTTGTGATGGACAATGATAGTGTCTGTGGTCTTTTGGCAGGAGCTTTGGAGAAGAGAATTTCGGGAAGGTGCCCATAGGATTCAATCCGATGGAAAGGTGCTATTGCAAGGTGTGCTTCATGAGACGAAGGAGTCCAAGATGGGAAGTTCTACTGGTGATTGGTTATGAGAATTCAGCACCATGAATAACGGTCATACCCAGCTTTTGGAAGAGATGAGGAACAACAGTCATATACACATTTAGACTGGTCTAGCTGTAATGGGTCCTTTTATTTTGATAAAGCTGGAATTGGTAAATTTACTTTCTTTATTACTTTATGGCGGTGTACGCTTTGTCATCTCTTGAGTAATTCTGTATGGGCAGTACTTACACAGCATCCCCTCAAATCGAGGTTCCGTTAATCAGAACAACCCGACTTTCCTGTTTGGTTGAACTCCAAATCATATTGCCCCTATACATATATTGTAATATACATCTCATCGCCTTCTCTCCACAGAGTCACGTGGATGTTAGCAAAGTTAGCTATCGAGCCAAGTTTGCATATGAGCCCTGTGAGAGTGTACTGACAGAATAATCATCCTGATTGCTTACATGACACATGTATCCATATATTAAAATTATTATTCCTTTTTCCTGTACTGCTCATTTATTCTCCAACTTACAATGCTGTTTTAGAATTATATTGTTTCTGTGAACTTAGAAGGAATATATTCACATCTATCCCTTTCCCATAATTTTTTCCCACAGTGCTACAAATAATTTTCTTTTCTTTTGAAGAATCTGTCCAATCTGCTTTTGAAGCCAATGATTGGCTTTGTTCCTCCAATCTGCACAGGCATTCTGATCCAGGACATAGCAACACTCACACTCAAATCTTTGCTCCATTAGCTCCTGTACCATCTGCTAAGACCATCAGCTTCCCTCTGTATACCTTGTCACAACTAGTCATCATTGTACACATCTGTATCCAATAGCTTGCTAACCCTCTTTGCTCTATAGTGAGAAACTCAAACTCTGCTAGTGTAAGCAACAGTCCCTCCAAATCTTTATACAGCTGCTCAGACCCACTCTTGTTCTGAGCAGCAAATTTTTACACAGCCTGTAAGCTGTACAGGACTTTAATAAAACATTTGTATTTTAAAAGAAAATTCCAGCTGCACTGCAACAAAGGCTATGTGCGTGGGAACATTTCAGTCACTGTGTGGCCATGCACCCACGCAGATCTGATAAAACATTCTGTAAGCTTTTAGTTATCTTTCCCAACTCTCAGATCTATTCCTATCAATCACTTCTGTACCCTTTCTAAAGTCAAGAAATCAAAATTTGATGCAATATGAACATGTAACATAACTTCCCTGTTTTTGACTCTTCCCCTCACCTGTCCTTAAATTTATCAATGTCATGCATTTTTACTCAACCATTGTTAATTCAACATTTTCACCACCGAGTGAAATTCTTCACAAGTGCATTGAATGGATCCATGAGCAACAATGCCACTGTAATCATAAAAAAAGAGTCCTGGCCCAAAAAGTCAACTGTTTATTCATTTTCATAAGCACCACCTGACCTGCTGAGTTCCTCAAGCATTTTGTGTGTGAATCTTATTATAATTATCCTTCGTCTGAGCTCCCAGTATGAGCAGTTTTCCAAAACCAGTTGACTAAAACTCTTTCCAATTTTATAGTCATAAAGCAAGATAGCATAGAAAGTGGACCTTCGGCCCATCTAGATTATGCCTCGCCACCATGACAAGTTAATGCTCCTCAGAGAATGTCATTCAGTAGGCAAGCAAAATTTGCTCTCTGCGTGCAGTGACGTTATATGTAAAAACTACCATGAATGGGCTTTGGTTTCTTCTCCACATTTCATATAAGGTTCAAAAGTTTCATCTTTACTTCCACACCTCACAAATACGGTGCTCAATCCCCATTCCTGGGACGGATACACAAATGACAAACAAAGACAACATTGCACTGATGCAAATAGATTTGAATTGAATTGATCTTTTAAAAAAGTAAAATCGTGTTTTTCCAGTTCATCAAGAAACTTATTTTGCCCTTCCCCTAATGGGGGAAAAAGGTGGAACAAGCAAGAACACATCGTGATAAGGTCAAGAGCTGGTTACTTAAAACTAAATTGCATACAGATTTCTTCTCTCAAAGGATGATAAATCATCAACATTTTCTGACCCAGAGGATGAAGGAGGAATCATCATTAGAAATATATAAAATGAGAATTGTTAAATATTCAAAAGATCGATGGATTGAAAGCATGAGGAACTGGCACAGAAAAGGAATTAAGGGTAGCACAGTGCAGTAATGGCATACTGAATGACGGACCAGGCCTGATGCCTGGTAGCCTATTCTCACTTCCATTTTCTTATGTTTTTGAAACACAGCAGAACGTAAGGTTGACCTCCTCAGACAGTTCTGATAGAAACTATTATGGAGCACTTATTAGATAATGGACAATCTAACCTGAACCCACTACACCTCTTCATTCTTTCTTCTTCTTTGGTTATCCATCAAAATCCAATGACGACGTCCACTCCTTTAACGGTGAGATCTTTGATGACTGTACAGTCCCATCCTGGACCCAAAAACTCTATTGCAGGTGGGACATGTATATGTGGTAGTGGTGGCAACCATGGTTGCATTTCTCCTGGCTCTCTTTTGCTGTCTTCTGGTTGTTCTTTCCATCTCTGGAATACGAACCCCGTCCCTACACAGTTGTCACCAAGTGGTACGGTCAGCAGCAACCTCCTCCAGGTCCTCGAGTCTGATCTTGGACTTCCTTAAAGCATTCTTCATCTGATCCTTATAGTGGTTCTTTGGCCCTCCAGCTGAACGTCGACCATGACGTAGCTGGCTGTATAACACTCTGTAGGGTAGCCGACATGGGGGCATCCTTATCACATGCCCAAGCTATTGCAGCTGACGCTGGGTGATCTTGGCCTCAATACTTCTGCAGTTGATCTTTACAAGTATTTCAGTGTGAGGCACCCGCTCACACCAGGTAATTTCCAGGATGCACTGGAGGCAGCTTATGTGGAAGCGCTCCAAGCACTTGATGTGATTGCTGTAGCTTACCCAAGCTTCACAGCTATAAAGGAGGGTGGTGACACAGACCACTTGGTATACAGCGACCATTGTGGAGGGACGAAGGCTCCTGTTCTGAAATACTCTGCGCCGAAGTCTCCCAAAGGCAGTTTAATGCGGCTCTGGATGTCGTTGTCAATGCCGCTATCCTCAGAGAGAATGCTCCCCAGATATTTGAAAGATGGCACTACTGACAGCTTTTCATCACCAACAGTGAAGGCAGGTAGAGTGGGTGGGACACTGGTACTCCATTGGCAAACCACTTCTGTCTCGGTGGTATTGACAGTCAGCCCCATCCTGCTGTATGCTCTCACCACCACAGCAAGGACAGTCTGAAGATCCTCCGGAGTATGGGCCACAAGAACACAGTCGTCTGCATACTGCAGCTCCAGGACCCGCTCTCTATGGAGTTTGGTGGTTGTGTGGAGCCTCCTGATCTCAAAGAGGTTGCCATCTAATCTGACGTCCACTGCCACACAGCTGCTGTCTTCAATCTCGTTGTGGAGAAGCTTGGTAACACACAAAAGGAAGATGTTAAGGAGCACTGGCACGAGCACACCCACCTGCCTCACCCCTGTGTGTACAAGGAAGGGCTCGGACACTTGTCCTCCTACGGTCACCCCAGCAGTCATCCCATTGTGGAACTGGCAGAGGATGTTAACAAATTTATTGGGACAGCCAAACCTGAGGAGGACATCCCATAAGAGCTCTCTTTGTACAGTGTCGAATGTTTTGGAGAGATCGACAAAGGCCATAAACAGGTCCTGATGTTGCTCCCGGCACTTTTTCTGAAGCTGCCGGGCTGTGAAGATCATGTCGATCATGCTCCTGTTCTTCCTAAATCCACACTGCGAATCAGGCAGCATTGACTCAGTGATGTTGCTAATGAGTCTCTGAAGCATCACCTTAGCCAGGACCTTTCCGGCAACAGAAAGGAGCGATATGCCCCTACTATTGCCGCAGATGGCCTTGTCGCCCTTGTTCTTATAAATGACAACAATGTTTGCATTTCTCTGTTGCTGTGGGATGTTCTCATCAGCCCAGGCTTTGGTGATGTACTGGTAGAGGGTGCGCATACACATGTACCCTCTGTTCTTCAGTAACTCAGCAGGGATATTGTCAGTGCCAGGGGACTTGCTGTTCTTAAGGGAATGGACAGCTGATAGAACCTCCTGGAAGGTTGGTGGTGGACTGAGGTCGTGAATAGGAGGAAGTTCAGGCAGTTTGTCCAGGATGGTGGGGTCTGCGTCAAAGTCCTGATTAAACAGGGTGTTAAAGTGCTCATCCCACCTCAGCAGAATGGTATTCTGATTCTTCAGAAATGCTAGACCATCTGCTGTTTTCAGGGGAGTAACGCTTCAATTTATTGGCCCGTGGATGGCTTTGACAGCATTGTAAAAATTATGCATGTCCTTATTATCGGCAAAGGACTGGATTTCATGTGCCTTTTCAGTCCACCACTCATTTAGTATGTCCCGTATTGCCTTTTGCACTTTCCTCCGAGCTGCCTGCCAATGCTGTCTGATGCTGGTGGATGAAGAGTTGTTTAAAGTTGCCCGGTGTGTTTTGTGCATGTCCTTAAGCAAGTTGTGGATGGTGTCTGAGTTATCGTCAAACCAGTCTTGGTGGTTCCGGCTCTTATGGCCAATTGGGCTGCTGCCTCATACAGTTGATATAGGTCCACTGTTATTCCATGGCATTTTTTGAGCTCAGACAAGGTTCCAGCTTCCTTAGTTTCTCAGCTAAGATGCATCAAAACTCACTTCTTGGTTCTGTGTTTCTCAGGCAGTTGCAATTTAGCCACTTTTCATTGGGTTTTTGCAGACGCAAAGGGGGGACACACATTCATATGGAGCTTGGCCACAATCATACGGTGGTCAGTCCAGCACTCTGCACCTCTCATGGCACGGGTGATGAGAACATCCTTGATGTCACTACGTCTCACTATGATGAAGTCAATCATGTGCCAATGTTTAGAGTGAGGGTGCATCCACGAGGTCTTATATTTTGCCTTCTGCTGGAAGATAGTGTTGGTTATGGTATGGTTTTACTCAGAGCAAAGAGAAAGTAGCCTCATGCCATTTGCATTCACCTTGCCAATACCATGTCTACCTAGCACTCCACTCCATATCCTGTTGTTCTGTCCCACCCTAGCGTTGAAGTCCCCAAGCAAAAGGATCTTATCATTCTTAGGGATCTGGCAAAGAGCTTCATCCAATGTCTGATAAAAGCATTTGTTGTCCTCATTCTCAGATGGCAAAGTTGGCGCATAAGCACTGAGAAACATGGCATAACGTTTCTTTGCCAGGGGGATACGGAGGGTCATCAGTCTTTCACTAATGCTAACAGGTGTTTCTGTGAGACTTGGTACAAAAGGTGTTCTGGATGGCAAATCCTACTCCGTGGAGATGTTGTTCACCTGGGGGGAAACCTTTCCAGAAGAGGTTTTTCACAGAGAAGATTTACTAGAATGTTACCTGGGTTTCATCACCTAAGTTACAGAGATAGGATGAACAAGTCAGGTCTTTATTCTTTGGAGCATAGAAGGTTGAGTGGAGACTTGATAGAGGTATTTAAAATTATGGGGGGGATAGATAGAGTTGACATGGGATTATGAGGGGGACAGATAGACTTTTTCCATTGAGAGTGGGGGAGATTCAAACAAGAGGACATGAGTTGAGAGTTAAAGGGCAAAAGTTTAGGGGTAGCACGAGGGGGAACTTCTTTACTCAGAGAGTGGTAGTTGTGTGGAACGAGCTTCCAGCAGAAGTGGTTGAGGCAGGTTCGATGTTGTTGTTTAAAGTTAAATTGGATAGATATATGGACAGGAAAAGAATGGAGGGTTATGGGCTGTGTGCAGGTCGGTGGGACTAGGTGAGAGTAAGAGTTTGGCATGGACTAGAAGGGCCGAGATGGTCTGTTTCCGTGTTGTAATTGTTATATGGTTATATGTTATAAGAGGGTGTAACTCATCCCTTCCTCTGTTAAAGAGCCTTCATCCAGGAGCCTGGTCTCACTCAGGCAGCAATATCAATGTTGTAGCGCCTCAGCTCAGCAGCGATCAAGGCTCTTCTCGGGTGAGGTCTGTCAGAGATGCCATACGAGTCCAGGAGAGTCCTTACATTCCATGTTGCCAGCTTTAGGTTGTATTGTTTCTTATTTCAACCGCAGTACTGGAATAACCTGACAGGCGCAGTAACCTATCCAGGTGAGTGATTGAATGGACAATTTTTAGGCCACCTTTTCTAGGCCCTTTCCAATCGGAGTGAGCACTGCGGTCCCTAAATAGGGCTGCTCAGTCACACAGGGGTCTGCCGAAAACAGCTGCCTCTCAGTCCCAGCTGCTAGCAACCAAATACCCTGTGCCGCTGCTGTGCAGGGTTCTGACTAGGAGCTCCCAGTCCATTTGTACCTGCTCCTGTTGCCAGATGCCCCACCGCCATCAGACTTCAACCATATGTAAGGTCCAGGTATTGTTCACCATGGTCAGAGGTGGAGACCTGCGCAAGGAAGATTTTGAAGTGCCACAGGGGGTACGCCATCCCCAGTAGCACTATCTTCACCATGATGAGGTAAATCCCGGTGGCAAGGGTGATCCCAGGATAACCGCTCCCACATCTTGGCTGCAGGAGGCTACCGGGTCCTTTGTCTGTTAAGGTCCGCCTATTGCGCGCCGCCAGCGCATTGCTTTTCTGTCAGGGTGTGCTCCCTTAGCCTTGTCTCAACAGACTTACCACAAGTCAGTGGGGCTATTTGCCCATAGCTGAGACAGTGGTTGACGGGCGCCAGGGCGTGTCCACACAGTGGTGGGCCTGCAAGCCACATCTCCGGGGGCGACTGCTGCTCCGAGATCCCCTGTGGTTTAGCCTGGGAACGTAAGATACCCAGTTTCCATGTGTGGCCCCGAGGAGGCACTGCAGGAGTCTTGGTGGTGGAGAGGCTCTGTACTGGCAGGAGGAGGCTTACACACTCAGCTCCTCTTTCACCCTCTGTTAAGAAGACTTGCCAGCGGCAATAGCTGTAAGCAGAGAGTAGCAAGCAGAGAGCACTGTGTGGCAGACAGCATGCAGCATGCACTAACTACAAGCACTACTACACTACTGCGCTCGACGCTTCACACGCACCCTGTGAGCAAATTCTCCCACCCACCCCTCTTCATTAGTCAAGAAGACACAGCATTGCCTCCACTTTCTGAGGAGATTGAGGCCTGCAAGAGTTGCCTATCAGATTCTTACAACTTTCTGCAGGAGCACAGTTGAGAGTATCCTGTCTGGCTGCATCAATATGCGGCAAAGAAGCTGCAAGACCCAACAGAGGATAGCCAAGGGGATCAGCAGGATCCCCCTCCCCCTATTTGTGACATTTATCGGAAGCATTGTATATGAAGGGCCCGAAGCATTGATGAGGATCCCTACCACCCATCCCTCAGTCTCCTTGACCCACTAACATCAGGAAGGAGGTACAGGAGCATCAAGGCGAGGTCTGTCAGACTGAGTAACAGCTTCTCTGCCACCTAGAACAGCGAGCTGTTTACGCTGTTTGTTGGATTGTTTACTGTTTACTGCTTACCTATGAAGCAAACTGCATGCACTTTGAATTACATTTTATTAACATTTGCAGTAATATCTTGTTTTATGCACTGTGTGTGATGTGTGCTGTATGGGTGCACTGTGGTCCAAAGGAGCATTGATTTGTTGGCTGTATATAGAAACATAGAAAATAGGTGAAGGAGTAGGCCATTCGGCCCTTCGAGCCTGCACCGCCATTTATTATGATCATGGCTGATCATCCAACTCAGGACCCCGCCCCAGCCTTCCCTCCATACCCCCTGACCCCTGTAGCCACAAGGGCCATATCTAACTCCCTCTTAAATATAGCCAATGAACTGGCCTCAACAGTTTCCTGTGGCAGAGAATTCCACAGATTCACCACTCCCTGTGTGAAGAAGTTTTTCCTAATCTCGGTCCTAAAAGGCTTCCCCTCTATCCTCAAACTGTGACCCCTCGTTCTGGACTTCCCCAACATCGGGAACAATCTTCCTGCATCTAGCCTGTCCAATCCCTTTAGGATCTTATACGTTTCAATCAGATCCCCCCTCAATCTTCTAAATTCCAACGAGTACAAGCCCAGTTCATCCAGTCTTTCTTCATATGAAAGTCCTGCCATCCCAGGAATCAATCTGGTGAACCTTCTTTGTACTCCCTCTATGGCAAAGATGTCTTTCCTCAGGTTAGGGGACCAAAACTGCACACAATACTCCAGGTGTGGTCTCACCAAGGCCTTGTACAACTGCAGTAGTACCTCCCTGCTCCTGTACTCGAATCCTCTCGCTATAAATGCCAGCATACCATTTGCCTTTTTCACCGCCTGCTGTACCTGCATGCCCACTTTCAATGACTGGTGTATAATGACACCCAGGTCTCGTTGCACCTCCCCTTTTCCTAATCGGCCACCATTCAGATAATAATCTGTTTTCCTATTTTTGCCACCAAAGTGGATAACTTCACATTTATCCACATTAAATTGCATCTGCCATGAGTTTGCCCACTCACCCAACCTATCCAAGTCACCCTGCATCCTCTTAGCATCCTCCTCACTGCTAACACTGCCACCCAGCTTCGTGTCATCCGCAAACTTGGAGATGCTGCATTTAATTCCCTCATCCAAGTCATTAATATATATTGTAAACAACTGGGGTCCCAGCACTGAGCCTTGCGGTACCCCACTAGTCACCGCCTGCCATTCTGAAAAGGTCCCGTTTATTCCCACTCTTTGCTTCCTGTCTGCTAACCAATTCTCCACCCACACCAATACCTTACCCCCAATACCGTGTGCTTTAAGTTTGCACACTAATCTCCTGTGTGGGACCTTGTCAAAAGCCTTTTGAAAATCCAAATATACCACATCCACTGGTTCTCCCCTATCCACTCTACTAGTTACATCCACAAAAAATTCTATGAGATTCGTCAGACATGATTTTCCTTTCACAAATCCATGCTGACTTTGTCCGATCATTTCACCGCTTTCCAAATGTGCTGTTATCACATCCTTGATAACTGACTCCAGCAGTTTCCCCACCACCGACGTTAGGCTAACCGGTCTATAATTCCCCGGTTTCTCTCTCCCTCCTTTTTTAAAAAGTGGGGTTACATTAGCCACCCTCCAATCCTCAGGAACTAGTCCAGAATCTAACGAGTTTTGAAAAATTATCACTAATGCATCCACTATTTCTTGGGCTACTTCCTTAAGCACTCTGGGATGCAGACCATCTGGCCCTGGGGATTTATCTGCCTTCAATCCCTTCAATTTCCCTTCAATTTATATATGTACACTCAGATGACAGTAAACTTGAATTTAAACCTAATCATCAGAATTCTGAACCCATCAATACAATACTACCTTACTATTTTTTCTTTTCTTTTTGAACCACTTATTTAATTTATATATATATATAATACTTATCTATTATTACACGGTATATTGCACTGTACTGCTGCTGAGAAACAACAAATTTCATGACATGGCAGTGATAATAAAATTGATTTTGATTCTGGAATGATGTATGTCTTAGGAACTTGAGTGTGATGGTGATCACTTCTACCTACAGCCCATGTCTCTTCCAGAAGAGGTCTTCATTTAAAAAGAAGTCACTAACTCTAAAATGACGAGGGAAGTATCAGGGAGAAATCCCACATTAGAGAGGTTTGAGTGTAGGGTGGGTGCAGGGGAGATGGGTGCAGTGACTATGCTCGGGAGAATTACATGCATGACTTGGACAATTGCTTGAGTGATTGGAAACCATATAACCATATAACAATTACAGCACGGAAACAGGCCATCTCGGCCCTTCTAGTCCGTGCCGAACTCTTACTCTCACCTAGTCCCACTGACCTGCACTCAGCCCATAACCCTCCATTCCTTTCCTGTCCATATATCTATCCAATTTAACTTTTAACAACAACATCGAACATTGAAGGAACGGATGTTATAATGGCTGCTTGAAGGTGGCAATTGGAACAGCTTGGAGAATATTGAAGGAGAGGGCAAGTGAGAGTTCACTTGGAGCAGGACAGCAGAGAAGCCTGTTTTCAAAATCCCTACCTGCAATTACAAAGTCACAACATTACGATAATATCAGCAGCTAGATCTGCCTACCACTGGGTAAAAGCTCCCAGTATTAATATGACAAAGCTCAATAATTCCATAAGCCTGTTCCATCACAACTATTAATCAGTTGCACAGATTCATTCTTCTAAGGTTAGTGGTGTCGGAGAAATGCTGTTGTTTCGAATTTCAGTAGCCGCTGGCAATGGAAGAAAGTGATTGTACAGTCGGTTGTTGCTCTGCTTCTCCCCCATGATGTAGAATTTACTAGCAATATTGTAGGAATATTATTTTAAAATCCACTGTCCACCAACTCTAATTAAGTGCTTATTAACAACCTTTAATGTTGACTCTTTTGGATTTCTAATGAGTATAGTAAATTCTCCGGTGATGTTCATTACAGATAAACTGCCCTGGAATTATATCTGTGGGATAAATAAACATGCCACAGAGTATTGCAGTTTCAATGTGTAATACAAGAGGCAGATAGCAAAACAGGAGGCGGGTATCCACATTTGCACATTCATATCACTGGTCCACACCATCTCCTTGTCAAGCAATATTCCAATTATAAAATCTCCACCCTTGGCTCCACATCTCTCTCTGGTGCCTCCCATTTCCAGTTCCAAAATCTCCACCTCCTCAAATTACTTGTGCTTCTATAATTCTGGCTTCTTGCCAGAATTCAGTCCTTGAATTTAATTTCTCCTCAGCTGGTGGCTGTGGCTTGATCTGTCAATCCTCCAAGCTCCAGACTTTCTTCCCTAAAGATCTCTGCTTCCCTGTATTTCAAGCATTTGTGTCTGGTGCTGGACTGTGCCGAGGAGAAGGGAGAATGTCTGCAGGGGGAGATGGTGGTCCTTAATTATATCATCTGCCTTTCCCAAAACTGTGGGAAGTGTAGGCAGAGGCAATGGAGGAGAGCTGATCTGCATGATGTTCTGGCTGCATTGACAAGTCTCTGCAATCTTATTTCTTTGATTAAGATACGGTACGGAATAACCCTTCCAGTCCTTTCAGCCGCACCACCCAGCAACCCCCAATTTAACCCTAGCTTAATCACAGGACAATTTACCATGACCAATTAAGCTATCAACTGGTATGTCTTTGGACTGTGGGCATAAACCGGAGCCCCCAGAAGAAACCCATGCAGTCATAGAGAGAACATGCAAACTCCTTACTGACAACAGCAGGAATTGTACCTGGGTCACTGGTACTGTAAAGTGTTGTACTAACCATGATGTTATCGTGACAAGCCGCCCACTTATTGAGGTGTTGAAAAAGCAGTTGCTATTCAAAAGCTGCGATGCCTCTGGATAGATGCTTTCTATGGTTTTGCTTCCAAACTGGTAAGAGACTTCTTGGACTTCTCAGGTGGTGTCCTGGAATGGCTGTCCTGCATTGACCAGGCCTGTATTCGTGAGAGATTGGAAGAGTGGGAGATCTTTTTCCGATGTATAACATCATCATAAGGTTTGTCAGCTAGGATCTTTTCTATGACTGGGGCACTTAGAATCCAAGGTCACCCGCTCAGGATATCATTTAGTTGTGAGATGAAGAGATACCTCTTCACTCAGAACATGGTGACCTTGTGCAATTCTTTACTTCCAGAAGGCTTTGGAGATTAAGTCGCAGTATAGTTAAGGAGATATGTAGATTTCTAGACCAGAAAGTCATTAGGAGTAGGGAGTCAGACTGGAAATACTGTAGTGAGAGAGAGAAGCTTTGATTTCATTGAATGTCAGAGCAGTGTGAAGGGCTAAATGGCCTTCTCCAGCAATATTTCTGTTTCTCCACAAAAACTACCTGTCAGGGAGCCTCGGACACCTTAACAAACATGAACACTACTCAGCTATTACTCTTTTGCATTACTTATTTACTTGTTTATTTGTAACTAAGAGTAGTTTAAATGTCTTTCACTGCACTGCTACCACCAAACAACTAATTTCACTACATACGTCAGTGACAATAAATCTGATTCCATTTCTATCCCCAGTAGACATACAAAGCTCCATACCAGGAGGTTACTAATACATGGTTAATCCTGTCTAGGAGTCTACTGAAATGTTCTGCTGAATTAGTGAGAGCATTGTTGTGTTAAGAATTGGCCATGGCATCACGATAGCGGCATAATTGCAGTTGACATCGCCTTTCACCATATTAGAGGATATTATTGGATTTCAGTCAACTTCCCAACACTGCTGGTTCATGTTATCTGTCTTTTACAAAGAATTGCAATGCAAAGTCGCATGTGCACAATAAAAATATCCTATGCACAAGACTCGCCCTACATCAGATAGGGATGAAACTGAATAACAGAAGTAATGATTTATTGTCAAAGGACAGTTTGCAATTTACAGTCTTGTTCTTTGAAGTTCATGATAATCTAAGATCACAACAGAATTTGCACCTTGTGCACAAGGTGTTAATACTGTGATATGGCAGTTCAGTAAACCATTCCTTTTAATTAAGGTCCATCTGTCAAAGTGACTAGATATATCTGTGCTTCGTCTTATTGTTTGATAACACATGAATTTCTATATTTGAAATTATTATGGTATAGCCATCAAATGTAACTTGATTAAATTTGCAGACATACATGTTGACAAAAGCAAATAAAATTCAATCCAGATACACATCTACCTTTTGCCATAATATGTTTGTGCTAAACTGCAAAATCACTTATTGATCCAAATCTAAAATCACATTTAACCTCTTTCAAAAATGGTAACAATACAATGCAGAGAGCTGTGCACTGCACGGGAGGATGAATCTATGTTAGCACCTGTAATCCCCGCTGCAGAATAATCTCAATTATATTGACTAGTGTTTAGCTTTATCTACTAGCTAGTGATGGCAAGTGCAATGTTGGCATTTATTTCAAGGAGAATAGAATATAAAAGCAAGGAGATAATGATGAGCCTTTATAAGATTCTAATTAGGCTGCACATAGAATATTGTCAACAGTTTTGGGCCCCATATCTCAGAAAGGAGGTTCACAAAGATGATTCCAGGAATGAAGGAGTTAACATATGAGGAGTGTTTGGCAGCTTTGGGCCTGTACCCAGTGGAATTTAGAATAATTCGAGGGGATCTCGTCAAAACCTACCAAATTTTGAAAGAACTAGATAGGGTGGATATGGAGAGGATGTTTCCTGTGGTGGGGGTATCCAGAATTAGAGGGCACAGCTTCAAAATTGAGGGCTAAACCTTTAGAACAGAGGATTTTTTTAGCCAGAAAATAGTAAATCTGTGGAATGCTCTACCACAGATTGTGGTGGAGGCTAATTGTTTCCCAATCGGTCAGGGCATCAAAAGATGTGGTGCGAAGGCAGGTGTATGGGGCTGAGTGGGAGCCAGGGTCAGCCATGATGGAACAGTGGAGCAGACTCGATGGGCTGAGTGGCCTAACTCTGTTGCTATGTCTTATGATCTTATGGCCTTCTGATCAGCAAACGCAGTTCAGATTCGGTCAACTTTTTGAAAATTGTGTCTGAAACCTGGGAATTCTAATTACTAAGGGCAGCAGAAACATTGTAATATTAGCACCCATGTTCCTTAAAATAATGAGGATCATGGTAGCATAACGCTTTTACAGCATCACCGACACAGGTTCAGTTCCCGCCACTGATATTAAGGAGTTTGTATGATCTGCCCATGGCTGTATTGGTCTCCATTGGGTGCTCTGGTTTCCTTCCACACTTCAAAGATGCACTGCTACGAGGAAACAGGTTCATGGGTTTGATAAGTGAGACAGAAGACACTGATTATGAATAAGCACATTAATCATTTATTTACAGACAAGCAGTAAAACATTCAACTAAACATCTAAGCCACCCTAAATTACACAAACTATAATACTAAAAATTCAGTGACACTTCAAACTTATTAAGTCTCCCCAAGTTACACAGCTACAAAATTAAACATTCAACAGATAATAAGCTAACTTAGCTATCTACAGGATACTTTCCCAATGGTTCTTCAGCATTGGTCATGACCGTTAGTACGAAGAAGAGCTCCTGAAGACAGAGGAAAGCCAGCCAGTCTCTTGCATGTGCTATTCTTATACCACTGAGGTGGCCAGAACCAGATTTTGGTGCCATGGCATTCAAGGCAACCAATAAGAAAGAACTGCTGCATCCTTCGAATGGGCCAATCAACCACCAACTCAACAGAAGCAGATTTCAACCTGCATGCAAACTGTTACGTAACCGTCACTGTATTGTACCTCCAAAAAAAATCATATGCCAACCTTATCTTACATCTTATATATATAACAACATAGTAGGAGGCTATTTGGCCTATTAGCTCCATGTCAGCTCCCAGCAACAATCATATTTGTCCTATTCTCCCTCTCCTTATACTCTCTTGCCTTTTATTCTCCCCAAAAATACCCCTTGTTTCCCTTTTCCCATTAACTTACACAAGGGCAATTCACATTGGACAATTAATCGACCAGTATGTCTTCAGGAGGTGGGAGTAAACTGGAGCAGCTGAAGGAAACCCAGATAGTCATGCAGAGAAAAAGCAAACTCTAGACCATAAGCATAATTAGGCTATTTGGCTCATCAAATCTGTTTCATTCCATCATGTCTGATTTATTATCCCTCTCTAGCCCACACTCCTGTCTTCTCCCTGTAACTTTTGATACCCTGATAAATTAAGGACCTATGAACCTCCACTTTAAATATACTTGATGACTTAGCCTCCACAGTCGTCCATGGCAATGAATTCTATAGATTCACCACCTCTAGCTAAAGAAATTCTTCCTCATTTCTGTTCTAAATGGATAGCGCTCCATTCTGAGGCTGTGCCTTCTGGTCCTCGACTCACCTACCATATAAAATAACCTCTCCACATCCGTTTTATCTAGGTTTATCAATATTTGATGGGTTTCTCTAAGTTACTCCACATAGACAGCAGGTTCAGGATTGAAATTAAATCGCTGGAGGTTTGCCTTTTAAAAAATGTAGTTGTGTTCCAGTTGAGTCCTGACGAAGGGTCTCGGCCTGAAACGTCGACTGCGCCTCTTCCTATAGATGCTGCTTGGCCTGCTGCGTTCACCAGCAACTTTGATGTGTGTTGCTTGAATTTCCAGCATCTGCAGAATTCCTGTTGTTTTTGTTTTAGTTGTGTTCCATGTATTGATAAAACTAAAAATGTAATCAGCTGAATTCTTTGGCATTACAATAATATATATTTGATAACATTCTGTGAAGCAGTTTGGAAAGGTTTTTTCATCACATAGAGGTGCTATAAAAATGAAATGTGGTATTATTATTGCATCCTTGACTATGAAGTCTTAGAGAACAGGGAAAGCACGTTTTTTGGTACATGATTGAATTTGTAACTGCATTTAATTATATTGATATAAATAGATTATTGAGGTAGAAAGGGAGATGAGAAATAGGATTATCACAATTCAAAAGCAGACATAGTATGACTAAGAAGTTATTTTTGTAGTGAGCCTTTGACCTCACTGTTTATGGTGAATGTAGAGTCTCCACAATGTGATAAGAGTTCCAAGAGTGGAAGATAAATTAAGCTCAATAGTTAGGTTGGCAGGGGGAAAAGAGGTAGCGGTAACTTAGTGTTCACCCTTACTAGCTCCCGAAGGAGATATATATTCATAATGCAGGCCAGCACTGGAGTTACATTGGCCAGAATTGGTAGAAATAACAGCTGCCTTACCGGAAGGCATTTATGACTTGCCTCATTGGCTTTTTAAAACAATTCAATGGCTTTATTGACCCCCGTTATTTAGTATCCAGCACAGCCGGCTCCCCTGCATGCTTTCCATCTGTGCTGGGTCACGAGCTGATCTCTTTGGAAACTCACCCGGCAGAAGACAATGGCAAAACCACTGCTGTAACTTGCCTCGTACACGATTCCCCACTACATCAGAGAGGAGTGGAGGGAAATCGTCTGCTAACCGGAGAAACTCCGGATGCAACGTACCTATTTAGTATCATATCAGATATTACCAGGTTGCAATAGAGCAGGAGCTCCCAACTTTTTTTTATGCCATAGACCCCTACTATTAACCAAGGGGTCTATAGACCCCAGAGTGGGAACTACTGCCAGTGGGACTTTACTCAAAGCCTCAGGAGTCACTAGTGCAGTCCTAAAATGTTGATCACCCTCATACTTTGTTGATTATAACCTTTTGTTAATGGTGCAAATAGCCTCTTTCTATGCTGTTAAATTTCAGTAAATCAGGAGTAGTAAGGCCATGGAGAGTTTTGAAAGAAATGTAGAGAATATGACAACTCATTGGTTGCCAACAACTCTTCATATATTTTACACATCTTTAATCAAATTTAAATCAAATAGACTAGATTACTGCAATGCACTTATATGCATGGTCTTCAAAATCAATCTATTGATTAACTTCAGCTCATTCAGAATGTCACTGCTAAACTTTTAACTTGAATCAGGATGAGGGAACATATCACTCCAATCATTGCTACCCTGCATTGGATTCCAGTATCTTTCAGAATTGATTTTTAAAGTTCTCTTACTTGTTTTTAAAGCTCTTAATGGTCTGGCACCAGAGTACATCACAGAATCATTTTTGATTTTATAATTTTTCTTGCACAAGCTCTCAGGTTTTTCTTTTTCCAGTCTAGTAGATTTAAACAATTTCCATCAAAAGAGAATTGACAAGTTAGCTTTTTTGAACTACCGCTCCTTATATGTGGAATTCAATCTCTAAAGCTGTAAGGGATGCAGACTGAGTTGACACTTTTAAACACCAGCTCAAAACCAATTTATTTAACCTTGCTTTTAACTAAAATCTTTTTATCTTTTATTTTCATGTTTATTTTTATTTTATATTTTATCTTCACATTTGCATTTTGATCCCATTGTAAAGCACTCTGAACTAGATCACCTGTACAAAAAGAGCTCTGGAAAGAAGTCATTATGATATTATCATTATTTTGTTTTCTCAGCTCAGGCTGAGGTACGGGCATAGCAAACAACTTATTTCTCAAATGCAAGCAAAATTCTGGTGGTGTTTAGCATTGTGCTTTTCTGAAGATTTACATAGATATTGCTGTGTAGCCCTAATTGTTTAATGCTATTGTGTAGTGCCTTTGAGATGACACTAGTTGTAGATATAATTATCAGGATAATGTATAATATTATTGTTGTAAGAAGAACTACTATTATTATTATTAACTTTTGGCATCTAAAAATGATTCAAACTGTTTTAAATAATTCAAAATAAAAGCCAATGAATAGTTTAAAAGAAATATTAAAATGCACAAAAATAACCCAGAGACCAATCTACAATTTATTGCATCTTTTGGCTAGACAGTCAGCTTCTGATACAGTGTCTATAAAAAGTACTTATGCAAACAATTAGTTTGTGTTTTAGATTTGTAATTAATTTAGATCACTTTTTAGAGATCTGTTTTCACTTTGACACAAAATTGTCATTTTCTGTTGATCAGTGTCAAAAAAGCCAAACTAAATCCATTGTGATTCAATGTTATAAAACAATAAAACTTCTGGTGGGGGGCGTGAATGTGAATACATCTTATAGGCACTGTATATGGAGCTGGGAATCCTTTCACCATGAGGGATGCAGGCTCTCCAATGCATCAATGGTCAGGTGTAGAAGTATGGGTCAGATTGAGACATAAGCACATCTCCTTTAGGCATCTCAGTTCGGTTCTTTGGTAAAGAGGAATCAAGTAGTGGTATAAGGAATGCATTCGGACCATAACTCTCATGTACTTACCCAAACTTTGCTCAGGTGTTCCAGTTGGATCCACATCTACCTCTTTTTCTAGCATCTTGTTCTACACTTGCATCAACCTCTAAGTGAAAAAGTTCCTACTCAGGTTCCCCTTAAATATTTTAGCTTTCATCCTTAACCCATGACATCACGTTCTAGTATCACCCAACCACAGTGAAAAAAGAAATGTATATATTAACTCTATCTTTAACCCACATATTTTGTATACCTCTATATGATCTTCCCTCTATGATCCAGGGAACAATATCCTAACCTATTCAAGCTTTCCTTATAAATCAGGTTCTCAAGTACGGCAACATCCTTGTGAATTTTCTCTGCATTCCTTCTCAATTTTTCATATCTTTCCTGTAGGTAGTTGACCTGAAGTGAACACAACACTCAAAATATGGCCTCACCAACTTCTTTAACAACTTGAACAAAGGATCCCAACTCCTGTGCTCAGTGTTCTGAAGTATGAAGGCCAATGTGTCAGAAGCTCTCCTTATGACCCAATCTACCTATGATGCTATTTTCAAGGCATTATGGAACTGTATTCCCAAATCATTTTGTTCTACCACACACATTAGTGGCCTGCCATTCATTGTGTAAATCCTACTGGGGTTTGCACAGCACTATATGCCAACTGCTATTTTTCGCCTATTTCCCAAGCCCCGGTCCAGATCATGCTGCAAACTTTGATAGCCTTTCTCACTGCCTGCTATTCCCTCATCTTGGTGTCCAGTTTTGCTGATCTGATGGCCTCTGTTGGTCAGCATTGACCATGGAGGTTGCGTCCCAGCTGTCTAGATATGCAAGCGAGGGCAGTACAATACGCTGTTGCCCATGTAGCAAACTCCCCCTCCTTTCACAACTGATGAACCAAAAGGAACAGCAGATACCAACATAGTCTGGCACCAGCAGCATTGTAGGAGTTGACAGTCAGTGTAAGACTGCCTTAGGGAATCCAGCTCTGGATTCTTCCCTCAGGGTTTACTCCTGAAGCCTTCCCTGTCAGTACGTGTAACTGCAAGGCAGCGGAAGTTTGAGATCAGATTTTTTTCCTTCTCCTATGAACCACCAACCATGGCTGACCAGCCCCATTGCCTGAAGGGACTGGTTTTAATATGCCAGTAATCTTGCCTTTGACCTTTCTGCTGTCAGTAGAAACGGTTCCGCCGGGCTTAGAAGCTAAACTGCATGTGAAGACCAGGAGATGGACTTAGTTGTCAGGGTCTATTTGAGATGCATATCACTGGGGGCAATTAATAGTTAGTGGGAGTTTATCCTTTCTACCACCCTCGGCTATAACAACTTTATGGAACCTTTGCTGATCTAGTTTATCACATTGTCTTTTAAATAGAATAAACATGTATTAGAGGTTCTATATACATGCAACCCTTTGATATGGGAATCCAGACTGATTACAGCTGGTACACAATATTCAGGAGAACGTTTGGAAAGAAAGGACTATTGTAGGTCTCTAATTATGAGGTTGGGTGTTGGGAGAGGAGCAGTGATCACTCGCTTTAGGTCACATCTGGAAATTCCAGTTGGCAGATGATTTCCCTCCATGCCGCTCTGACATTTTGGGAAATCATGTACTCAGCAGTGGTTTGCCTTTGCCTACTGCCGGGTGAGTTTAAGGAGAACACCACTTCTTGCAGTGGATGACCAGGACATCTAAGTGCCTTGTCGTGCTCTTAGCACTCCACCAACGCCTGTTGGCCTGCCTTCTTGACCGTTGGACCATTAATCGGTCTCCTCCGCTCCATCTGTCAGGGCCAGACTTCACATGCTGGGATAGACAGATCCCCTACATCACTGAGGGTCAAAGGCCCATTGGTCACCCTCACCTGGTTTGGCCTGTCTGCCGAGACGGTTTACTGGGGTGTGGCTGCAGCACGTGCTGCAGCTACTTGGAATCACAGGTGAGAGCTGAGCGCCAGATGGGGACTAAAGGTGGACGAGCTGCCCTGAAAAAGGGCACGGCAGGCCCCCCCACCAGAGGTGCTACCCCTCCCTGGACACCCCATTCACCCCGAAGCAGTGATGCTAAGTGATTATGTGTGAGTGAGAGGTCTCTAAGGGAGGGTTTGACAGGATTTGCAACAGTAGATCAAAATAAGTGATTCCTTTGGGACTGTAATCAGAGGATCGGAATTTTAAGAGAAATGACAAAAGATCCGAAATAGAAAATGTATTTGAAGCAGAAAACTAGGATGCTCTTTCAAACCACAAACACACCAAAATAGAATTTCATGTTTACAATTGCTGGAATGAGGCTCGCTCAAACCTAGGAAGAGATAACAACCTTATATCTAATGAATATAGGCTGAGCAAACTAAGGCTTTTCTCTTTGGAGTGAAGGAGGATGAGATGTGACTTGACAGAGGTGTAAAGATAATAAAAGGCATAGATTGAAGGAAGGGTTAGGTTGATTTCGGTGTAGGTTAAAATGTTGGCACAAGGTCATGGATCAAGGGACCTGTACTGAACTGCAATGTTAATCTACCATTACCACGATCAGTCTTTTACTTGGCCAAGGAATCAAAGTTAATACAAGGTATAGAAACATAGAAACATAGAAAATAGGTGCAGGAGTAGGCCATTCGGCCCTTCGAGCCTGCACCGCCATTTATTATGATCATTGCTGATCATCCAACTCAGAACCCCGCCCCAGCCCTCCCTCCATACCCCCTGACCCCTGTAGCCACAAGGACCATATCTAACTCCCTCTTAAACATAGCCAATGAACTGGCCTCAACAGTTTCCTGTGGCAGAGAATTCCACAGATTCACCACTCTCTGTGTGAAGAAGTTTTTCCCAATCTCGGTCCTAAAAGGCTTCCCCTCTATCCTCAAACTGTGACCCCTCGTTCTGGACTTCCCCAACATCGGGAACAATCTTCCTGCATCTAGCCTGTCCAATCCCTTTAGGATCTTATACGTTTCAATCAGATCCCTCCTCAATCTTCTAAATTCCAACGAGTACAAGCCCAGTTCATCCAGTCTTTCTTCATATGAAAGTCCAGCCATCCCAGGAATCAATCTGGTGAACCTTCTTTGTACTCCCTCTATGGCAAAGATGTCTTTCCTCAGGTTAGGGGACCAAAACTGCACACAATACTCCAGGTGTGGTCTCACCAAGGCCTTGTACAACTGCAGTAGTACCTCCCTGCTCCTGTACTCGAATCCTCTCGCTGTAAATGCCAGCATACCATTTGCCTTTTTCACCGCCTGCTGTACCTGCATGCCCACTTTCAATGACTGGTGTATAATGACACCCAGGTCTCGTTGCACCTCCCCTTTTCCTAATCGGCCACCATTCAGATAAAAATCTGTTTTCCTATTTTTGCCACCAAAGTGGATAACTTCACATTTATCCACATTAAATTGCATCTGCCATGAGTTTGCCCACTCACCCAACCTATCCAAGTCACCCTGCATCCTCTTAGCATCCCCCTCACTGCTAACACTGCCACCCAGTTTCGTGTCATCCGCAAACTTGGAGATGCTGCATTTAATTCCCTCATCCAAGTCATTAATATATATTGTAAACAACTGGGGTCCCAGCACTGAGCCTTGCGGTACCCCACTAGTCACCGCCTGCCATTCTGAAAAGGTCCCGTTTATTCCCACTCTTTGCTTCCTGTCTGCTAACCAATTCTCCACCCACACCAATATCTTACCCCCAATACCGTGTGCTTTAAGTTTGCACACTAATCTCCTGTGTGGGACCTTGTCAAAAGCCTTTTGAAAATCCAAATATACCACATCCACTGGTTCTCCCCTATCCACTCTACTAGTTACATCCTCAAAAAATTCTGTCTCACAAGCCTGGGGTGATATATTGGAACTCATGGTACTAATACTGTTTCTCATGCTAAAGTTGTGATAATGTGCTCCTGAGGATGATAGGGTCATTATGAGCCCAGATTGTCTTATTTCCATTAGAACTTGTGTCTTTCTCCATCTCTTGTTAAAGCAAGAACCGATATCCCCTTGTGTGAATCTCACACTGCAGACAGAGTTTGAACAATGTCAAGTTCAATGTTCAAAATAAATTTATTATCAAAGTACATATAAGTCACTATATACAACCATGAGATTAATCTTTTTTGTGGCCATTCACAGTAGAGACAGAGAAACACAATAGAATCAATGAAAAGCTACACACAAAGACAGACAAATAACTAATGTGCGGAAGAAGACAAACTGAGCAAATGCAAAAAAATGAATAAATAATTAATCAATAATGTTGAGAATATGAGTTGTAGAATCACAGGAGGTGGTTTAGGAATCAGTTCAGTGTTGAGGTGAGTGAAATTCTCCACTGCTGAGCTAGAAGCTCCAGCAGCATATTTATCTTTCACTAACAATCCTTCATGAACATCTGGCTATTGATGCATGGCACATTCAGTAGTGCTGAAAATTCTCAGCGGTAGGCCCCAGCTGGCACACAACTCTGACCATTCCAAGACCCAAAGAGGGTAATGTTCACACAAACAGCAATGCACAAACATGAAAATGAAATCCAAAGGAATCCCAGAAGTACATTCAAAGATGTTGTGAAGCGAATATGTGCATATGCAGATGCTGGAAATCCAGTCTAACACATACAAAATGCTAGAGGAACTCAGCAGGTTGACAGCATCTATGGAAAGGAATAAACAGTCAACGTTGCAGGCTGAGATCCATTATATATTCATGTGCTTCTTTCATAAGTCCACAATGCTCCAAAGACCCTAGTAAGCCTTGATTGTGAAGGAGCAATATGCCAATATTAGCAGATTGTAATTTACATCAAATGTCAATCACAAGCCAGCTATAATGAACAGAATATATATTTCCTCAGTGAACTGAATCTGGATCATTGATCGCTGATGTTGTCATAGCATTCAGCTAACCACTACACTACTGTGCTGCTCTTTAATGTCCTCAGTAAATATTTTTGGGTGGTAAATATTGGTTGGAGATCAGGATATCTCCTGATGTTCTATGAACTTCTCCCATTGAGAATTTTGCAACCAACTAAGAGAAGAAACAACTTTGATGTCTTATCTGTAAGTTTGTTCCGCTGACAATTCAGAGTGTCCTCTCTGTCCTCATTGTTGTTTGTGGTGCTAGGGTTTACCATGTTGCTTCAGTGAGCCTCGAACTACTGACAGAACTAAGATTAGTACCACTATTATACATAGTTTAACAGTGTCATTTAAAGAGTTTTCTTTGCTGGGAGCAACCCATAAGTGTTGTGTTGCTTCCTGTGCCAATATAGCATAGCGACAACTTACTAACCCCTACTAACCTGGACATCTTTGGAATGTGGGAGGAAATTGGAGCACATGGCAGCAACCATGGGATGAACATACAAACTCCTTACAGACAAAGGTGGGAACTGAATCCTGATCACTGATCGCTGACGCTGTCATAGCATTCATCTAACCGTTACACTACTGTGCTTCTCTTTAATTAGTATCTGTCTTGCCTTCTTTATAGCTGTATCAATATGTTGGAACAAGGTTAGATCCTCAGAGATCTGGACACTCAGGAACTTGAAATTGCTCACAATCCCCACTTTTGATTGCTGTATGAGGACTGCCATGTGTTCCCTCATCTAACCCTTTCTGAATTCCGCAATCAGTTTTTTTTTGGTATTACTGACACTGAGTGCGTGGTTGTTACTAAAACACAAACTCAACTAGCTGATATATCTCAGTCCTTTACAGCCTCTAATTACCATTGAAATTCTGCCAACAATGGTTGCATTGTCAGCAAATTTATAGAGCTGCACCTAGTCACACAGTCATGGATGTAGAGAAAGTATGGCAGTGGGCTAAGCACATATCCCTAAAGGGCACCAGTGTAGATTGTCAGCCAGGTGTAAGTGTCGTTTCCAATCCTCAGAGATAGTGGAAGTTGAGGTTCCAGTTCTGGAGGGAGGTACAGAGGCCCAGGTTTTGGAACTTTTTGATCAGATCAGAGCTGTAGAAATGTAGAAATGATCAGAGCTGTAGTCAATAAATGGCATCCTGAGATATGTAACACACACAAAATACTGGTGGAACGCAGCAGGCCAGGCAGCATCTATAGGAAGAAAAACAGTCAAAGTTTCGGGTCCAGACCCTTCATCAGGACTAACGGAAAAAAGAGATAGTAAGAGATTTGAAAGAGGGAGGGGGAGGGGAGACCCAAAGTGATAGCAGAAGACAGGAGGGGGAGGGATGAAGCTAAGAGCTGGAAAGTTGATTGGAAAAAGGGATACAAGGCTGGAGAAGGGGGAGTATCATGGGACGGAAGGCCTTGGAAGAAATAAAGGGGGAGGGGAGCACCAGAGGAAGATGGAGAACAGGCAAGGAGTCATTGCGAGAGGGAAAGAGAAAAGAAAAATAAATAAATAAATAATAGGGATGGGGTAAGAAGGGGAGGAGGGGCATTATTAGAAGTTAGAGAAATCAATGTTCGTGCCATCAGGTTGGAGGCTACTCAGATGAAATATAAGGTGTTGTTCCTCCAACCTGGGTGTGGCTTCATCTCAATAGTAGAGGAGGCCGTGGATTGACCTATCAGAATGGGAATGGGATGTGGAATTAAAATGTGTGGCCACTGGGAGATCCTGCTTCCTCTGGCAGACAGAGCGTAGGTGTTCAGCAAAACGGTCTCCCAATCTGTGTCGGGTCTCATCAATATATAGAATGCCACATCGGGAGCACTGGATGCAGTATATCAAACCAGCAGACTCACAGGTGAAGTGTTGCCTCACCTGGAAGGACTGTCTGGGGCCCTGAGTAGTGGTGAGGGAGGAAGTGTAAGGGCAGGTGTAGCACTTGTTCTGTTTACAAGGATAAGTGCTGGGAGGAAGATCGGTGGGAAGGGATGAGGGGGACGAATGGACAAGGGAGTCTTGTAGGGAGCGATCCCTGAGGAAAGCAGAGAGAGGCGGGGAGGGAAAGATGTACTTGTATTGTTCAGGATTTCCAAGGCTATATGTTGAGACAATGAGATAGCGTCCACCAAAAAACTACTGTGGGGAGAGGCAAACTGCAGTGGGTCCAGGGCCTTGCTGAGACAGGAATTAATTCTAGCTATAACCAATTTCTCAAAGCACTTTATCACTGTAGATGTAGATACTACTGGATGATAATCATTAAGGCAACTCACTCTGTTCTTCTTGGGCACTGGTATAATTGTTGCCTTTTTAAAGCAGGTACGGACTTCTGATTGTTGCAGTGAGAGATTGAAAATATCTTTGTACACCCCCACCAGTTGGATGCCACAGGTTTTCAGAGCGCTGCAAGGTACTCCACCAGGGCCTGTCACCTTGCGAGGGTTCACCCTCTTGAAAGACAGCCAGATGTCAACCTCCGAGACAGAGATCACAGGGTCACTGGGTGCTGCAGGGCTCCTCATAGTTGTAATTTTATTTTCCCTTTCTAAGTAAATATAAAAGATGTTGTGCCTATCGCTGCCATTCATGGTGTTAGTTTTTGCTTTGCAGGAGGTAATGGCCTGCAAACACTGCAAGAGTTGGCACCACCTGATTTTGCTTTTAATCTTGTTCTGAATTGTTCCTTAGCTCTTGAAATAGCTCTCTGCAAGTTGTACCTTTTTTTTTGTACGAACTTTGATCGCCAGGCTTGAATCCACGGATCTAGCCCTCTGCTTCTATAAACTTCCTGGTCCATCCATGGCTTTTGTGATGAGAGAACTAAGTGAGGGTAGTTAGGACCCAAGTGTCGGAGTATCTGAGACTAGAATCGAGACACAATGCGACACTGAAACAAGGACAGGGTTCTAAGCTAGATGCTAGATAAGAATCCAAAGTTGAGTGATGATTGAACACCGAACCTCACTTCAGGTGCTCTTTAAATATTAAAATCCTGGCACCAAAGCATAGCTAACAATTTACATGGTAAGTCTGAGTCTTCAAAGAGGCCATGGCTACTATCCACATTCCGGGGAGTTAGAACATCTAAACCCTGGAAGCTGGTGAGGTTGGGTGTGTATCGGAACAGGTACGTACAGTAAGACCTCATTGGCACACACTCATCCAGACAGGTTTTAATAAAGTCAGTGACGGCTGTGGTGCACTCATTCAGACTTGAAGATGAATTTGTACAATGAATAAAAACTTCCAGAACTGGAGGAAGCTAGAAAAAAAGGACATAGAAAAAATTTCCCCAGATTACAGTTTGTTTGCTGTGAAAAATAGAGGCTGATTTACAGAATGTATTGCTGAATGCAACAGAATGTAACACTGATTTCAAAGTGTCTGAAAACAGGTTATGATCTAAATATTGGATGAATGCAGACAGTATTCCTACCTATCAAGAGGTCAAGAGGTCTCAGACAACATTTTTGCTTCTGTTTCCTTTCCTCTTTGCAACTCACTCAATACAATCATTGTGCTTTTTATTTTATTTAGAGATTCAGCAAGGTAACTGGCCCTTCCGGTCTAAGACACCCATCCGAAATGATTGCACCTGTGTGGCTAATTAGGCCACGGACACATACATCCTTGGGAACTGGGATGAAACCAGAGCACCTGAAGGAAACCTGCATGCATGGCAAAAATGTACCAGCTCCTTTCAGGATGGTGGAAAAAAATGGACTCAGCCCCCTGGTCCTGTGATCGCATTACGCTAACTGCTACATTGCTTTGCCTCCAACAGTGTGAGAGAGAGGTGACAAGCAAGCTCAGACTGATGGTTTAAGGTGACTTGGATGGCTCAGGGACAGGAATGTTTACTTCAAGTGCCAGGCTTTAAATGTTTCAGAAAGGACAGGGAAGGAGGCAAAAGAGGTTGGGACATGGCACTGTTGATCAGAGATAGTGTCACGGCTGCAGAAAAGGAGGAAGTCATGGAGGGATTGTCTACGGAGTCTCTGTGGGTGGAAGTTAGGAACAGGAAGAGGTCAATAACTCTACTGGGTGTTTCTATAGAACACGCAACAGTAACAGGGACATCAACGAGCAGATAAGGAGACAGATTCTGGAAAGGTGCAATAATAACAGGGTTGTCATGGTGGGATTTTTTAATTTCCCCAATATTGATTGGCATCTCCCTAGACCAAAGGGTTTAGATGGGGTAGAGTTTGATAGGTGTGAAAAGGAAGGTTTCCTGACACAATATGTAGATAAGGATACAAGAAGAGAGGCTGTACTTGATCTGGTATTGGGAAATGAACCTGGTCAGGTGTCAGGTCTCTCAGTGGGAGAGCATTTTAGAGACAGTGATCACAGTTCTATCTCCTTTACCATAGCATTGGAGAGAGATGGGAACAGACAAGTTAGGAAAGCATTTAATTGGAGTAAGGGGAAATATGAAGCTATCAGGCAGGAACTTGGAACTGGTTCTCAGGGAAATGTGTGGCAGATATGTGGTAAACGTTCAGGGAATATTTATGTGACATTTTGGAAAGCATCAAGCTGGATAAGTCTCCAGGCCCGGATGAGATGTACCTCAGACTACTGTGGGAGGTGAGGGAGAAGATTGCTGAGCCTCTGGCAATGATCTTTCTATCATCAATGGGAACAGGAGAGGCTCTGTAGGATTGGAGGGTTGCAGACGTTGTTCCTTTATTCAAGAAAGGGAGTAGAGATAGCCCACGAAATTATAGACCAGTGAATCTTACTTCAGTGGTTGGTAAGTTGACGGAGAAGATCCTGAGAGGCAGGATTTATGAACATTTGGAGAGGCATAACATGATTAGGAATAGTCAGCATGGCCTTGTCAAAGACTGGTTGTGCCTTACGAGCCTGATTAAATCTTTTGAGGATGTGACTAAACATATTGATGATGAAGGAACAGTAGTAGATGTAGTGTATATGGATTTCAGAAAGGCATTTGATAAGGTACCTTATGCAAGGCTTATTGAGAAAGTAAGGAGGCATGGGATCCAAGGAGACATAGCTTTGTGGATCCAGAATTGGCTTGCTCACAGAAGGCAAAGAGTGGTAGGAAATAGGCCATATTCTGCGTGGAGGTTGGTGACCAGTGGTGTACCTCAGGGATCTGTTCTGGGACCCCTTCTCTTCGTGATTTTTAGAAATGACCTGGATGAAGAAGTGGAGAGATGGGTTAGTAAACTTGCTGATGACACAAAGGTTGGGGGTTGTTGTGGATAGTGTGGAGGGTTGTTAGAGGTTACAGCAGGACATCGATTGGATGCAAAACTGGGCTGAGAAGTGGCTGATGGAGTTCGACTCAGATAAGTGTGAAGTGGTTCATTTTGGTAGGTCAAATATGATGGCAGAATTTAGTATCAATGGCAAGCTGCTTGGCAGTGTGGGTGATCGGAGTGATCTTGGGGTCTGCGTCCATAGGACACTCAAAGCTGCTGTGCAGGTGTGCTAAGAGGCATACAGTGCATTGGCCTTCATCAACCGTGGGATTGATCGTGTGGATAGTCAGAAGCTTTTTCCAAGGGCTGAAATTTTAACATGAGAGGGCACAGTTTTAAGATGCTTGGATGTGGGTACAGAGGGGATGTCAGGGTTAAGTTTTTTACACTGAGAGTGGTGAGTGCATGGAATGGGCTGCCAGCGACTGTGGTGGAGCCAGATACAATAGGATCTTTTAAGCGGCTCCTGGATAGGTACGTGGAGCTTAGTAAAGTAGAGGGCTATGGATAACCCTAAGTAATTTCTAAAGTAAGTACATGTTCAGCACAGCATTGTGGGCTGAAGGGCCTGTATTGTGCTGTAGGTTTTCTATGTTTCTATGTTTGTACTGTACAGGGAATGACATTACCATCAGTATGAAAATATTAAAAAAAGATTCTTGTAATTTGAAATTAAACCAAGAAAATACTGGAAAAGCTCTGAAGGGCAGATAGAACACATGGAAAAAGAAATGGTTCATGTTGGGGTCTGCTGAAAGTCAGAAAAATAAACAAAGGTGGGGTCATTAGATGCAGGAATGTTGGCTAAAACCCTTTCCCACACTACCGTGAATTACAGCCAAAGACGCCTGATCTAATTTTGCAGTGAGCTGGATTTCAATGGATAACAAACACAAGAGATTCCGCTGAAAGACATAAACAAAAGAGATTCTGCAGATTCATGAGAACCAGTGAAACCACGGGTAAAACACCAGAGGAACTCAGCAGATCATACAGGACCTATGGAAAGGAATAGATAGTCAACTTTTTGTGCCGAGACACTTCAACAGGATTCTTCGACACATAATGCATTATGAGTCCTTCAAAGTCCAACCCTACATCCCAATTGTAAGAGATGGAAATGGGGAAGGACAGTCAACAGGACTCTGGTGAAGTTGTATAGACTAATCCCTTGTACAGTGGATGCAATAATTGCAGAAGCGTAGATGAACTCCAACCATACCAGTGACTTCAGAGGGCAATTGAGATGGAAGGTTGTCGATGGCCTATGTTCCACTGGGAGCTAAGGACCTAAGAGAGATAAGATTGCATTTAAACATCCATAAATTAGGATTGGACTATAAAATCAAATAGGTCTAGCTTTTAGACTTAAGTGCAGCAATCCACAGTTAGTTCTGTGGTAAGAAGTCTATGAATTGAAAAATGGAGGCAGGTTTTTTGCAGATGCTTTAGATGCTATGCTTGTCAAGATCAACCTGCCACTGTGATACGGGTAATAAATCTCATTTCTATGTGCTCCTGCAGGATTGATTCTTCTGCTGAATAGCTTCTCATAAATGAAATTGGTATTTCCAACTTCCTGTATATTAAGGGACAGAGGTTTGCAAAACAGTTTGCGCCAGCTGGCTGAATTTAGCAGTCTGTGATATTCTGGTCAGTGTAGCTTTAACTCTGTATGCAATGCTATATTGTATGTCCAATTCATAAAGGAATCTATGATCCCTCTTCAAATTTCAGGATGCTTCAAATAACCTTCCACCTAATTAAGTGTTCTTCAATGAGCAAGCCAGGGCTCTTCTTTTTGATTCAAAGAAGGATGAGAGACGATAAAGATGATGAGGAATAGAAAGATTGAACAGCCAGCACCTTTTCCCCAGGTTTGACAATGGTTAATACGAATAGCCATCACTTTAAGGGGATTGGAGGAATGCACGGTGGGGGCGGGGGTAATATCAGAGCTTTTATTTTTACTTCTGGAACACACTGCTAGGGATGGTGGTAGAGGCAGATACATTAGGGCCATTTAAGAGACTCTTAGGCACTTAGATGAAAGAAAAGTAGAAAGGTGTACAGTAGGAAAAAATTAGATAACTTTTGGAATAGGTTAAAAGGTTGGAATAGCATAGGGAGTATTACAAAGTTTTACTCTTCTCATTGATAAAAGGACATACTTTTCAGAAAGGGAGTATAATTCTGAGATGGTAGATTTGCTCTACGTGGAAAGATTGAGAACAGGCCTGTATTTTGTTTAGAATTTAGTTGAATGAAAAGAGATTTCATTGAGATGTACAGTTGTTTACAGAGATCAATAATGTGAATGCTGGGAGGATTCTTCTTCTCTCTGGGGAATCTAGACTTGTGGTTACATCTCAGAATAAATATTCGGCAATTTAGGACTGAGATGCAGAGACGTCCTTCACTCAAATGGTGATTAATCATGGCAATTTTCTCTGTCGGAGAACTGAAGGTGATTGAGCTCATCGAATTGATTGGAAGTGATCCAATTAATTAAATTGATCAGTTAATTTTGAATATTAATGGAACCCTGGAGATAACTGGGGGAAATGGAGGTTATATTGTGATCTCGATGAATAATGGGAAGAGATGATTGATTCCTTCCATTTTTCCCACTCAATTGTGCAGGTGTGTAAATGAAATGCGGCTGTGTGCGTAGCCTTCGTTGAAGAGCAGGTGGAGTTTTCTTTTACATAAAGTTTTATTAGAGTGTCACACAGTTCTCAAGCTAGGTAAAAACTTCCTACTCAGAGCAATGGCGGTCCACACAGCTGTAAAAAAAAATCAGAGGGAATGTTGCACACTCCTGCCGTTAAATCCTATTTTCTCATCTTACTTCACTGTAAATGAATTCATGTCACTCAGTTGAATAAATATGTGCTGACGTTATTGGGGAAACTATTCAAATAACGTGAGGAAGAAGAAACAAAACCCATTAATATCCAGAAGTCTCTGTCAGCTTTAGTAAGAAGATATTGGGTGTGTTGTGGATAATGTGGAGGGCTGTCAGAGGTCACAACGGGGCATCGATAAGATGCAAACCTTGGTTGAGAGGTGGCAGATGGAGTTCAACCCAGATAAGTGTGAGGTGGTTCATTTTGGTAGGTAAATATGATGGCAGAATATGGTATTAATGGTAAGACTCTTGGCAGTGTGGAGGATCAGAGTGGTCTTGGGGTCCAAGTTCATAGGACACTAAAAGCTGTTGCACAGGTTGACTGTGTGGTTAAGAAGGCATACAATGCATTGGCCTTCATCAACTGTGCGAATAAGTTCAAGAGCCAAGAGGTAATGTTACAGCTGTATAGGATCCTGGTCAAACCCCACTTGGAGTACAGTGTTCATTTCTAGTTGCCTCACTACAGGGAGAATGTGGAAACTATAGAAAGGGTGCAGAGAAGATTTACAAGGATGTTGCCTGGATTGGGGAGCATGCCTTATGAGAATATGTTGAATGAACTTGGCCTTTTCTCCTTGGAACAACGGAGGACGAGAGGTGACCTGATAGAGGTGTATAAGATGATAAGAGGCATTGATTGTGTGGATAGTCAGAGACTTTTTTCCCCAGGGCTGAAATGGCTAGCACAAGAGGGCATAGTTTTAAGGTGCTTGGAAGTAGCTACAGAGTAGATGTCAGGGGTAAGTTTTTTCACAAGGAGTGCTGAGTGCATGGAATGGGCTGCCAGTGACGGTGGTGGAGGTGGATACGATAGGATTTTTTAAGAGACTCTTGGATAGGTACATGGAGCTTAGGAAAATAGTGGGCCTTGGGTAACCCTTGGTAATTTCTAAAGTAAGTACATGTTCGGTTCAGCATTGTGGGCTGAAGGGCCTGTATTGTGCTGTTGGTTTTCTATGTTTCTATATTAGTTTATAATAATATTTATACAAGTGTGAGCAATGCATTTTCAATCCATAAGACATAGGAACAGAATTAGACCATTCATCCCATCAAGTCTGCTCCACTATTCTATCATGGTTGATGTATTATCCCTTTCAATTCCATTCTCTTGCCTTCTCCCCATAACATTTGATGCCTTACTAATCAAGAATGCTCAACCTCTGATTGGAATATACCCAACAACATGACCTGCACAGCCTTCTGTGGCAATGAACTCCACAGATTCCCCACCCTTTGGCTAAAGAAATTCCTCCTCATCCCTGTTCTACAGAGACATTGTTGTATTCAGAGGCTGTGCTCTCTATTGCCAAAACTAAAACAAAATGTGGTCAAGTCACAGGCCAAAGATTTGAGTCCAGAGTTGGTGCTGGCTCTCAGTGTAATAACAAAGTAGTACTGTACTGCCAAAAGTGCTATTTTCCAATAAAACATTAAGTAAAAGATATTTTTCTGCCTCGCACGTAAATGTAACATCCATTAGTGCTTCTGCCACAATATTGAAGAGGAACTGGCAATTTTCCCTGGAGTCCTCAAGAATGTTTATACATCAACCAACATTGCAGCAGAAACAGAACACTTAATCAATATAACATTGCTGTTGTGGAGCCAACATACTAACAGTGACTACACTTCAAAAGTATTTTGAAGCAACTTGAGATCGTTGACGATGCTGTGTAAAATAAAAGTCTTTTCTCTGGGTGCAAAAAAAGACTCCAGCATCTGTAGTCTTGTGTGTCTTCCTTCTGAATGTCTTATTTGAATGTAATTGTTCATCATCTGGTTGCCCTCTCTTAACCTTGGGACAGCTAGGAAATGGCAATCAGTCTTAGGTTACCTTTGTGGACTTGATCTATCAAGAGTCTTTAATGGTATTGGGGGATTAATAATTTATGACTGCAAATTGCTTTCCATATATCATTAGGATAAAAGAAATATTCAGGGCAATTGACTAACCTGAATCTTAAATTCCTTTCAATAGATTTTGGGTGCTAATATTTTAAGTAGCTTCAAATGTCTAATGGAAATCTTATGAGCATTTTATAAATGGTTTTGTGAAAATCAATCTTCTTTTTGTTCTGTGGGATAAAACCAATAATAATTACAGAGCTCCACACTATCACAAAAGATCCTTAGCCATTATCTCTGCATGGGGAGCAATAGGTCAATAATTATTACTTCCAATTTTTATGGTTTTGTCCAAATAAGAATTGGAACTGGAACAGTGAACAGCACAAAACATATTCAAACCTTCCTTAAGTAGGTTACTTGAATATTGTCCTTACAATGCTAATGCCACAAAAGTTGCTACAATGTGAAACCTATAGGAGACAGCTGTGTGGTGCAGGATTTTGCGTTGGGTTAGGGGCTGACCCCTCTCATCAGTGCTGCCCCAGTGTTTGCTTGGTGGAAGATAAGTTGGGTTGCATTCATCTGTGACTGCACTAGCATGAGGTGAGGACTTGTGGGATGTTCTTGCAGAAACGAGCTCCAGGACAACATATGAGGGGTGATTGATAAGTTTGTGGCCTAAGGTAGGAGGAGTCAGTTTTAGAAAACCTAGCACATTTATTTTTCAACATAGTCCCCTCCTACATTTACACATTTAGTCAAGCAGTTGTGGAGCATACAGGTCTTGGAAAGTTTCCACAGCAGGGGTGATTGATAGGTTCGTGACCTAAGGTAGAAAGAGATGAGTTAGGCAGCAGGCTGAGGGTAGCAGACACCAACAGAATCAACAATCTCATTCGTAAGGCCAGTGATGTTGTGGGGATGGAACTGGACTCTCTCACGGTGGTGTCTGAAAAGAGGATGCTGTCTAAGTTGCATGCCATTTTGGTCAATGTCTCCCATCCACTACAGAATGTACTGGGTGGGCACAGGAGTACATTCAGCCAGAGACTCATTCCTCCGAGATGCAGCACAGAGCGTCATAGGAAGTCATTCCTGCCTGTGGCCATCAAACTTTACAACTCCTCCCTTGGAGTGTCAGACACCCTAAGCCAATAGGCTGGTCCTGGACTTATTTCATAATTTACTGGCATAACTTACACATTACTATTTAACAATTTATGGTTCTATTACTATTTATTATCTATGGTGCAACTGTAACGAAAAACAATTTCCCTCGGGATCAATAAAGTATGACTATGACTATGACTATGTTATACAGCTCTCGTTACACGCACATGCAGTTCAACTCTTTGAGTGATTATGCAGAAAATTTGAAGTTAATAACACATCTCCTTCTGCCTTAGGCCACGAACTTATCAGTCACCTCTGATGAGTTATTAACTTATCATCATTATACTGGGGGTCACCTTTAGCCAAAAAACAAACTGGACCAGCCCCATTAATACCGTGGCAAAATGAGAATGACAAAATTTGGTAACCTTGTGGTGAGTGATTCAACTTCTGGCATTCCAAAGTCTTTCAGTTGTCTAGGACGCTGGCCAGAAGCATAACAGTATAATTTCCTGGAGTAGAACAGCACGAACAACAAGCAAGAAGCTTAACATCATTATCTGGAAGTATCAGTCCACTTTGTCTGGTACCCTAAACATTAAATCCTTCCACTGATAGGGGAGTGAGTGTGGTTACATGTATACCTTCTGTAAAATGCACCTCAGTTACTCAAAGTTCAAAGTAAATTTATTGCCAAAGTACATATATGTCAGCATATACAACCCCGAGATTTATTTTCTTGTGGGCATACTCAGTAAATCCATAATAGGAGAAATGAAAAACCACACCAACCAGTGTGCAAAAGACAACAAACTGTGCAAATACTAAAAGAAAGAAATAATAGTAATAATAAGTAAGCAATAAATATTGAGAAGACAAAGAGTCTTTGGCTGTGTGTCCATAGGTTGTGGGATCATTTTGATGATGGGGCATGTGAAGTTGAGTGAAGTAATCCCCTTTGTTTCAAGAGCCTGATGATTGAGGGGTAATAACTGTTCCTGAACTTGGTGGTGTGAGTCCTAAGGTTCCTGTGCCTTCTTCCTGAGAAGGGAAGACAGCATGACAGCATGTTATGTGGATTCGGCTTTCCTGTGACAAAGCTTCATGTAGGTGTGCTCAGTGGTGAGGATGATGAGGATCTCCATCACTGAGCACATCTAGGTTTCTCTAAAACACCTCCCCTCCCACAGAGAAAGCCCATACAATGGCTGCAGAGAGAACCTCCTGTTTTAGCTTCTGCTTCAACCTGTACATCAACCTAATTTGGAAAGCTATCGCCAAGACAATATTTATTCCTTAGTCTCCTGTTCTACTCGCTTCACATCTGTGTGTCATGAGCAGGGCACTGGGAGCAGACCCAAATGCAAGACACAGACACTGAAGTACTGGGAACAGGACTAGGTGTGTCAAGAAAACAATGGAAGAAAGGACGCTGGACAAGACACAGGCCCTGACGAGACTAGGACACAGGGCCTGGACGAGCAACTAAGAACTTGGAACCTAGACGAGGACTCCGAGCCGGAGACGGGACAGGGACCTGGAACCTGGGTCTTGACTCGGGCTCGGACTCCAGATCCAGGCGAGGACAAGGCATGGCAAAGCAACAGGACTGGACGTGGGGGCAGGACGCGGGACTCTTGGGCAGGACGCGGGACCAGAACTGGATGAGGACACGAAGCTCAGACTTTGTCTTGAGAGACAGGAACGCAGAACACAGAGCCTTGGTCTTGGGAGACAGGAACGCAGAACACAGAGCCTTGGTCTTGGGAGACAGGAACGCAGAACACAGAGCCGGGACCCCTCCTTGGGAACAGGACGAAGGGCCGGGACTCATACACAGAATGCTGATCACAATGAGAAAGATCCCAACACAAGGTAGTGGCAAACGGCCGGACCTACATAGCGAAGGCGTGAACAGAGAGACGGTTCCCAAAATAAGGTAGTGGCAAACGGCTAGACCTACCTAGTGAAAGCGTGGACACAGAGACGGTTCCCAACACAAGGTAGCGGCAAACAGCCAGACTTAACTTACAAAGGCGTGGACACAGAGACTGTTCCAAACAACGAAAGACAGTTCCTTATCTAGACACAGCAAAGCTCCAGTCTTGTTTCGGTGGTAGAACTTGACGGCAAGAATAGGTGAGGACACAGGAAAGGCATCAGGAGGAAGGTGAAGGGAAGGGAAGGGAACAGTCCAGCAAATGAAGCTGAACCCAAGAGCTATTTATGCAGCCAGCTCAAAATGAGAATCATGTGCCTCAATTAAGGCACACAACAGGACAAGGGAAAACCGGAAAACCTAGAATACGGATCGATGGACCCAACCGTGAACCAGAATGCGGACTTCATGGACTGGACCATGACACTATGATTGTGTGGCTAAGCACAACTCCAATGTAATAGTCATAGAGTCATAGGTAAGTACAGCAGAGAAACATGCCCTTGCACCCATCTAGTCCATAGCCTTCCATATCCCTATTATCCATGTTCCTATCCAAATTTCTCTTAAACATTGAAATCAAGCTTGCATGCACCACTTGGCTGGTAGCTCAATCCAAACTCTCACCACCCTTTGAGTGAAGAAGTTTTCCATCTTGTTCCCCTTAAACTTTTCACCTTTCACCTTTGAACATCAGTGGGAGAAGCCTAATTGCATTTACCCCATCTATACTCCTCATAATTTTGTAAAAATCTCCTTTCAATCTTCTACATTCTAAAGAATACTGTCCTAACCTAATCAATTTTTCCTTATAACTCAGGTCCTCTAGATCCAGCACCAGCCTTGTAAATTTCCTCTGTATTTTTTCAACCTTGTTTACATCTTTTCTGCAGGTAGTTGACCAAAACTGCACACAATTCTCCATATGAGGCCTCTCCAATGTCTTATACAACTTCAACATAACATCTCATCCCCTGTACTCAGTACATTGATTCATGAAGGCCAATGTGCCAAAAGCTTTCTTTATGATCCTATCTACCTCTGATGCCACTTTCAACAAATTATGAACCTGTATTCCAAGATCCCTCTGTTCTACCATACTCCTCTGTGCCCTATCATTCATTGTATATGACTTAGAACGTAGAACATAGAACATAGAATAGTACAGCACAGTACAGGCCCTTTGGCCCACAATGTTGTACCGACCCTCAAACCCTGCCTCCCATATAAGCTCCCACCTTAGATTCCTCCATTTACCTGTCTAGTAGTCTCTTAAACTTCACTAGTGTATCTGCCTCCACCACTGACGCAGGCAGTGCATTCCACACACCAACCACTCTCTGAGTAAAAAACCTTCCTCTAATATCCCCCTTGAACTTCCCACCCCTTACCTTAAAGCCATGACCTCTTGTATTGAGCAGTGGTGCCCTGGGGAAGAGCCGCTGGCTATCCACTCTATCTCTTCCTCTTACCCTGGTTGGTCCTACCAAAGTGCAAAACATTGCACTTGTCAGCTGAAATTCCATCCCCCATGTTTCAGCCCATTTTCCAGCTGATGCAGATCCCTCTGCAAGCTATGAGAGCTTTCCTTACTGTCCACTACACACTCAATGTTGGTGTCATCAGCAATTTTGCTTCTCCCACAAAGCCAAGGTCTAATGCAATTTACTATCTCATCCTGAATGCTGAATGATTGAACCTTCTTGACCAGCCTCCCATAAGGGACCCTGGTAAATATCTTCCATGTAGAAAACATTATGTTCATAATCATGTTTGCTGATGACATCGCTGACCTGGGTTGAATCAAAGGAGGTGATGAATTAGCATATGGGGGGAGATTGAAAATCCAGCTGAGTGCTATCATAACAACAACTTTTTTCTCAATGTCAGCGAGTGCTGTCATAACAATAACTTTTTACTTAATGTCAGCAAGACCAAGGAGAAAGAAATCAAATGTCTATGAGCTAGTTCTCATTAAAGAATCCAACATGGAAATGGTTAGACACTTTAACTTCCTAGGTGCTATTATTTTGAATAACCTGTCCTGCGCTCAGCAAGTAAGTGCAATTACGAAGATGCACCTCTACTTCCTTGCAAGTTTGCGAAGATTCAGTACAACTTTAAAATTTTGACAGATATTTATGTATGTGTAGTGGAGAGTATATTGACTGCCTGCTTCACAACCTGGTATGAAAACACCAATGCCCTTGAATGGAAAATCCTACAAAAAGTCATGGATATGGCCCAGTCTATCACAGGCAAAGCCCTCCCAACCATTGAGAACATCTACATGAAACCCTGTCGCAGGAAAGAAGCTTCCATTATCAGGGACCCCTACCACCCTTGACTGTTCTTTTCTCACTGCTGCCATCAGGAAGTTACAAAAGCCTCAGGACTCACACCACCAAGCTCAGGGATAGTTGCAACCCCTCACCATCTGTCTCTTGAATGAAAGGAGATAACCTCTCTTGCCCCATCATTGAAATGTTTCCACAACTAATACACTCACTTTCAAGGACTCTTCATCTCATATTCTCGATATTTATTGCTTATTTAGTTATTATTATTCTTTCTTCTTTTTGTATTTACACAGCTTATTGTCTTCTGTACTTTGATTGAATGCCCTAGTTGAGAGATCTTTCATTGATACTGTTATGGTTATTACTCTATGGATTTATTGAATATGCCCAGAAGAAAATGAAGCTATGGATTGTATATAGTGACGTCTATGTATTTTGATAATAAAATTTACTTTGAACTTTGATCAGTGTTGGATCCTGAGGCCTTCCAGCTCATCTGTATTAAGCAACAGGCAGACAAAGAACTGGAGATAAAAAGGCAAAGGAATCATACAAAAATCATTTTGCCTCTTTAAAGCTGGCAGTTTTTGTTACATGGATGAAGTTAAATTAATGGTCCTAATATATTGTCAACTTCTTCTTGGAGGCTAGTGGTGCAGTTGGTCGGATAAGAAATCTGAAGTTAAACATACTCACCATGACAATTGCTGTTTGATCATTAAATTTCTTCATGCACTTCATCCATACTCTTGGAACTAATAAACTGGCTAACAAATTTTCATGGAGACTGTTTTTGCTTCTTCTGTTTCCTTATGGATGCAGAGTAAATGGTTACTTACCAACAAGAATTCCACAACTGACACTGAGTTAAAGCAGTGCTGAAATCGTTAGCTCCTTCTTCACTTCATCACTTCAGTTTTCCAAGGACAGAAGGCTTTTTTTTCCCCAGAGCAAAAAAAGAAGTATTGATATGTAGAAAGGTACAAAGCCATCTTCCATCTTATTAGCCTTGAACCAATGTGTTATTCCGTCAATAGACAGATAAATGTCAAATATACTTCTTAGGAATTACGCCTTTGATGTGGTCTCTTGGGTGCCAGTTTGTAACCTGTATTTTCTGCAGCCTAGAAATTCTAGCAATGCCTGACCTTTAAACTGACAGAAAACTTTCTATACAAAGGTATATAAAGTATAAGATTTGTCTTTTAATTATGAGAAATCTGGCTGAATCTCCTTTTGATAAAATTGCCATCCTACCATTTGAAATTCACCTTGACCTCAATAATTCCTTCTAACCTCTCAGAGATTTTGTAATCTTTTTAGACTCCTTTACAAACCTAATTTCCCCTTTCACGTGATAGTTTTGTCTTCAATTGCCTGGGCTACATATCCTGGACTTAACTTAAAAATCTTCCATTTTGAAACATTATTGTTGTTGGAAATCTTAAAGATAGACACGTTTCTACTTCCTTAGGAATTTGTGGAGATTCAGCATGACATCTAAAACTTTAACAAACTTCGATAGATGTGTAGTGGAAAGTATTGACTAACTCCATCACAGCCTGGCATGAAAATACCAATGCCCCTGAATGGAAAATCTTACAAAAAGTAGTAGATATGGCCCAGTCCATCGTGGGGGAAAAAAACTCACAAAGATTGAGCAAATTTACATGAAATGCTGTTTCAGGAAAGCAGTATCCATCATCGAGGACCCCCTCTGACCTAGGTCATGCTCCCTTCTCACTGTTGCTATTGGGAAAAAGCTACAGGAGCTCGATGATTCACATAACTAGGTTCAGGGGCAGTTATTACACCTCACTCTTCAGGCTCATGAACCAAAATGGTAACTTCACCCACCATTGCTTGCCCTATCATTGAAATGCTCCCACAACCAATGAACTCACTTTCCAGTACTCTTGATCTCATGTACTTAATATTGATTGCTTATTTATATTATTATTATTATTATTATTATTACTTCCTATTTAAATTTGCACAATTAGTTTTCTTTTGCATATTGGTTGAATGCCGATTTGGTGTGGTCTTTCATTGATTCTGTTATGGTGTTTATTCTATGGATTTATTGAGTTTACCCACAAGAAAATGAATCTCAGGGTGTACATGGTGATATATATGTACTTTGATAATAAATTTACTTTGAACTTTGAAAATACTGGAAATCACAAAGTTTCACAGCTTCAGAGAAGAGTTGAAGTTTGTTTGTCCGACATTTTTAGAATTTCAGAATGTTTTAATTCATCAGCCCTTGTTCTAATAACTTGCACATGAATTTTCAGATCTGACATGATAACTTTAATGTCTTCTTTCACCTAAAGAGGAAAAACAGCCAAACAATTACAAACAATTACATTAATTCTGTGCTTATTATTAAGTTGGTTTAGAAACCCACAGACCATAAGATAAAGAGGACTGCAATACACTGGTTTTGGCTTGCTAGCTGGAACTCTTCCCTCAGAAGTCTCAGTGTTGGCACTTAATCTTTAAGTAATTAAACAAAGGGCCTGTGGATATAAACAATTCTGTGAACTACTTTGAAAGCAGCAGGGAGAGATATCCCTTGTGCTGTGTCCAATATTTATCCTTAAATAAACATTACCAAAACAAATTACAGATTGCACTTTATTGGGCCTAATTTTATATGAACTGGTTTTCCTAGTTCCAACATTTAACATGAGTTATACTTCAAAAGTACTTTTTTGGATGTACGTCGTTGCAGGATGCCTGGGAAAGAAATGAAAATCACATTTCAGGTATAAGTAAGAAAATATCTGCAGATGAAGTATAAGTAATTATTTCCTGCTTAAATCAGAATAAGAATTAGATTCGGTCTTATTGTCCCTTACTTTACTTTATACTTTATTGTTGCCAAACAATTGATACTAGAATGTACAATCATCACAGCAATATTTGATTCTGCACTTCCCGCTCCCTAGATTACAAGTCGATAGTAAATATTAAAAATTTAAATTATAAATCATAACTAGAAAATAGAAAAATGGAAAGTAAGGTAGTGCAATAAAACCGAGAGGCAGGTCTGGATATTTGGAGGGTACGGCCCAGATCCGGGTCAGGATACATTCAGCAGTCTTATCACAGTTGGAAAGAAGCTGTTCCCAAATCTGGCCATACAAGTCTTCAAGCTCCTGAGCCTTCTCCCGGAGGGAAGAGGGAAGAAAAGTGTGTTGGCTGGTTGGGTCGTGTCCTTGATTATCCTCGCAGCACTGCTCCGACAGCGTGTGGTGTAAAGTGAGTCCAAGGACGGAAGATTGGTTTGTGTGATCTGCTGCACTGTGTTCACACTCTTCTGCAGCTTCTTTCAGTCTTGGACAGGACAACTTCCATACCAGGTTGTGATGCACCCTAGAAGAATGCTTTCTACGGTGCATCTATAAAAATTAGTGAGGGTTTTAGGGGACAGGCTAAATTTCTTTAGTTTTCTCAGGAAGTAAAGGCGCTGGTGGGCCTTCTTGGCAGTGAACTCTGCTTGGTTGGACCAAGTCAGGTCATTTGTGATATTGACCCCGAGATACTTAAAGCTTTTGACCTGTTCCACTTGTGCACCACCAAGTTAAATTGGGCCATGCGGTCCGCTATTCCTTCTGAAGTCAACAACCAATTCCTTCATCTTGCTGATGTTGAGGGATAGGTTATTGTCTTCACACTATGCCACTAGGTTCTTAATTTCCTCTCTGTACTCAAACTCATCATTACCCGAAATACGGCCTACAACTGTTGTGTCATCAGCAAACCTATATATTGAGTTCGATGGAAACTTGGCTACACAATCATGAGTCTCTGACATATCCCTGACATATATCCTGAAATTTGGTTTCTTTTGCACTAGCAGTACATAATGCATAACGTGTGCGTGTGTGTGTGTGTGTGTGTGTGCGTCTGTCTGTGTCTGTGTGTACTATAACTGTGATTTGTTTATGTATACACACATGCAAATACACACTGTGTATTTATATATATAAATGAATAAGTAGTGGAAATAGAGAGCTAAAAAACTGAGGCAATGAGGAGCCCAATTCCAGCTCTCTACACATCCTTCCTCCTTGGAATGTATCAGTTTTCCCCCACTGCTGTGGTTTCCACCCACAGTCCAAAGATATACAACGCGTCCATTGACAGTTTGGAAATTCGGTTGCAGAGGGTAAGAATCTGTTCCTAAAACATTGAGTGTGTGTATTCGGGTTCCTCTACATTATCTCTAATGGTAGCAATGAGAAGAGCACATGTACTGGGTGGTGGGGGTCCGTAATGGCAGATATCCCCTTTTAGGGGTATCACCTTTTAAAGATGTCATCGATGATGACAAGGCTGGTGCCCATGATGGAGCATGCATTCTGTCTAGGCCTTTCAATATTCAATAGATTTCAATCAGATCCCCGCTCAACCTTCTAAACTCCACAATGCTAACTGGCCCTTTGCCTCTTCAGGTGCTCCTTGATCACCTGAGGTCTTCCAGCAGTTTTCTGAACCACTGTGCTTTGCATTGTTATCTAGATTCCATATGCATGACTGTTTTTAACAAGGCAATGCCTTTTGAGTCTGTACCATCTCCTTTAATGATACCTTTGAGACCACACGTAATAGTTTTGATAGACCTTTACATTCCAACAGTGTATTCAATATTGTACGATGACATGCCGATATCCACCAAGCAGGTGCCATGGTAGTGTAGCACTTAGCATGCCACTATTACAGCTCGGAGTCTTCTGCAGTTTGGAGTTCAATTCCGAAGCTGTTTTGTGAGGACTCTCTACACGTTCTTCCCCCACCCCCGGAATGCGTCTGTTTTCCCTGGGTGCTCTGGCTTCCTCTCTCAGTTCAAAGCCATACCATTTAGGTTAATTGGTCATTGTAAATTGTCCAATGATTTTGTTAGGGTTAATCGGAGTTGTGGGGTTATTGGGGTGGCATGACTCAAAGGGTCGAATGGGCTCACTCCATGCCGTATCGTTAAATAAATAATTCAAAGTCCTAGAATGGGCAAGTTATAATATCAACAGTGATATCAGAATTCCTAAAGTTGAAAGGTTCAAGAGAAAGCATTCGAGCAGGGTGAGTGACTGCCGAAGGGGGCAGTGGATGTGAGAAATGAGCTTCGAGTGAAGTTAATTGACATTCAAGTGGACAAAGAAAGACCTCATTAAAACGCTGCAATGCTGACAGCAAGGTGCATTGGGGTGGAAGAAGAAGTTAGCAAATGGAAATCCATAACAAAAGGCAGTAAAAGTACCACCAATGTGGAAGAAAACTTTCTGCCCCAGGCAGGAGACGACTCATTGGTTACTGCTGAAAAGATCCAAATATATATGTTGGTCTATCTATACATCTACCTTCTCATTGATCTTTCTGCCGCACTGTGCAACAGTCCAAGGTACATTATATATATATACAGAGCTCGGGAGCTTAAGACTTTTGCACAGTACTGCAGTAATTTCATGTATTACACTGTACTGCTGCCACAAAAAAAAAGTCATGATATTTGTGAGTGACGATGAACCCGATTCTGATATGGGTCTCTGTTGTGGACTGAGAGTGGGAAGGGGGCAAGGAGTGTTATGGTTGGGAAAAGGGGAAGGGGGAGAGGAGGGAGCAGAAAGCATTGGAGAGACATTCTGTAATGATCAATAAACTAATTGTTGGGAATCAGGTGACTTTGCCTTTAGTTTCAGGGCTGGGTGTGTGTGGACCTGCACCAACCCCCACCCCTGGCACTCCTCCTGTGCCAACTCTCATGATGGTACTGTACACCCTTGTAATTCCCAACATCCTTTGCTCCTACCGGATTTACGGACTTGTTCTCCGCTCTACATTGACAAATACAGTACTGTGCATAAGTCTTAAGCACCCTATCTATGCATATTTGCCCAAGAACTTTGTACAATATTGTATCTATCTAAGTTCATAGAGTGAAGGTTTGTTTCCATTATGTTGAGCTGTGTCCACCACTCTGCAGTTTCTTGCTGTTATGTGCAGAGCAGTTGCCATACCGAGCTGAGCTGCACGCAGACTTAATATACCACAAAGCTATTAAATTTGAATTCCTGTGCATTCTAGAGAAGTTTCTAACAGCAAAGAAACACCTAGTTGATCTGAAGATGCTTCTCCATAAATCTTGTCCTCAAAGAGGCGTTCAGTGCTCTTCAAATTTCAACTAAAATTATTAGCAAGGTACAGATATGTCACCACATAATACTTCGAGCTTTATGTTCTTACAGTCATTCACAGTAGAACTGAAAGGCAACGAGTGGGAACAAAAGGGATTTTCAGAAGGCATTCGATAAGGTGCCACACATGCTAAAACAAGATAAAATCCTATGATATTATCAAAACTTACTGGCATGGATAGAGGAATGGCTGACAGGCAGGAGGCAGTAAGTGGGAATAAACGGGGCCTTTTCTTGTTGGCTGCCAGTGACTAGTGGTGTTTCTCAGGGGTCAGTATTGGGATCGCTGCTTTTCACATTGATTGTCAATGATTTAGATAATGGAATTGATGGCTTTGTGGCAAAGTTTGCGGATGATACGAAGATACGTGGAGGGGCAGGTAGTGCTGAAGCAAACAATGCGATTGCGTCAGGCCTTAGACAAATTAGAAGAATAGGCAAAGAAGTAGCGGATGTCGAGAAATGTATGATAATGTATTTTAGTAAACAGAACAATAGTGCAGCCTATTATCTAAATGGGGGGAAGGTTCAAACATCAGAGATGCAGAGGGACGTAGGAGTCCTTGTGCAAGACTCTCACAAGGTTAATTTACAGGTTCAGTCTGTGGTAAAGAAGGAAAATACAATGTTAGCATTTATTTCAAGGGGAATAGAATATAGAAGCAAGGAGATAATGCTGAGCCTTTATAAGACAGTAGTCAGGCCACACTTGGAGTATTATCAATAGTTTTGGGCCCCATATCTCAGAAAGGATGTGTTGTCATTGGAGACAAACCAAAGGAAGTCCATGAGAATGATTGCAGGAATGAAGGATTTAAAATATGAGGAGCGTTTGGCAGCTTTGGGCCTGTAATCACTGGAATTAAGAAGAATGCGGGGGGTGGGGGGGGTTCTCATTGAAACCTACTGACAGGGTGGATGTGGAGAGGATGTTTCCTATAGTCGGGGTTTCTAGAACTAGAGAGCACAGCCTCAAAATTGAGGGGTGAATCTTTAGAACAGAGGTAAAGGAATTTTTTTAGCCAGAGAGTAGTCAATCTGTGGAATGCTCCGCCACCAACTGCAGTGGAGGCCAGGTCCGTGAGTATATTTAAGGCAGAAATTGATAGCTTCCTAATTGGTCAGGGCATCAAAGGTTATGGGGAGAAGGTAGGTGTGTGTGGTTGAGTGGGATCCGGGATCAGCCATGATGGAATGGCAGAGCAAGCTCGATAGGCTGAATGGCCTAATTCTGCTCCTATGTCTTATAGTTGAAATACAATAGAATCAATGAAAAACTGCACACAAGGAATGACAAACAACTAATGTGCAAAAAAAGACAAGCTATGCAAGTAAGGAAAGATAAATAAATAAGTAAGTGAGAACATGAGTTGTAAAGTCCTTGAAAGTTTAAGGTACAATTCAGGGTTGTAGTCAAATATCACAATGCCAATGGTGATATAAGAATGGAAAATATGTGTAGAAAGAAAGGGCAACAAAATAAAGTCAGTTGCTGGATCTACAGGTAAAGCTAGTGAGCTTAAACATAATCTAATTTATCAGCTTTGTATATATCACAACAGTTCTCCCCCAATATAAATGTGGAGAAAATATATCAAAAAGACAAAGGATGAAATTCGGGTGTGAGAAATGACTGCCTGGTGATTTTAAATCTGTTTAGATTACAAGTAGGAGCATTACTTATTTGAAGAGACACAATAAACAGAATATTTTTCAATCAATTTATAGAGAGATCAGGATCTTGGGATAATGAAAGCAACAAAAATGGATTCAATGCACAATCAATCCAAGAAGAGGAGAATGAATCTTCAACTCATCTGAAATAGCTTGCAAAGGATTGCAAAAGGAATTACAAGACGATCTTGTCAAACTGTATAAAATGATAATATGCAAAATTTCTCATCTGAACAAAATGATGGATAAGAAGGTTCAGTGAATAATTGTGAGCCTTTGTGCAGCTTGGTTTTTTTTTCTTGCAGGTATGGAATAGAATTTATAGTTTTACGTGCTTCAAAGTCTAAAATTGTACTATTGTAGAATCTGTTTTGGAAATAAGTGTGCTGCTATTTCAACAGTGCTTTATGTCCAATAATACAGTAGTTATCATCTTCAGTGTTATTTTGCTTCATATGTGAAGGTGCAAATAGAATCTACCATTAAATAGAGAGTGATTGAGCACTTGGGCAATTATTTCCACCTGAAATAACAACTGGGAGAATTGTGAAACACTGCTGACTCAGTAACATCTGTTTCACTTTATCGCTCAGCTGAAGAAACTACTCAGGGGAACTGCATGTGCATGTTCTCAAACAAGTTGAAACTGTGGGGTGGGGGAGAGAGAGACTGTGAGCAGTGTAGGTGGCAACAGGGTTTTGCAAAGATACATAAACAGATGAACTGAATAGGCAAAACTATAATCCAAATCAGCAGCTCTATGGAAAGTAAACACTAGCAATTTGGACCTCAACTACTTCTGGATTGCGGCTGAGAAGTTTTAATGTTTTGGCTCTTGACTCAGCAATAAATAAGAAGCCAGAGCAGATGGACAATGCAGGCCATCTGGACAGCTGAACCGATCCTGCAATACATAGTTCAACGAGCTCGAGTGAGATCATCCACTTTGGACAGAAGAAACATAATCCAGCAAAACTAAGAACAAAGCAGTGCACAGGAAAAAAGGTGTTAGAGTGCATTAATCATTCAAGGTCATTGTTCAGTCACTGAGAGACCGCATTTTAAAAAATGAATTTACGAAACACCTTCAACATTATAAAAAGATGTGCAAGATTCTCCACAGTGCATAAGTTCTCACCACATTGCACTATCATAAGCAACTAGAATCTTGCTAAAAATCAGTTATATTTCATTAGGAGTTTGAGAAGATTTGGTCTGTCACCCAAAATGTGGGCAAATTTCTACAGATGTACCCTGGAGAGCATTCTGTCTGGTTGCATCACCATCTGATATGGAGGGGCTACTGGGTGGGAAAAAAGATAGTTCCTTTGGTGGCACTAACTTCCGAGCATCCAGGTCATCTTCAAAGGTGATGCCTTACAAAGGTGGCATTGGCCATTAAGGACTCTCATCAGCAGGACATGTCCTCTTCTTATTGCTACCATCAAGGAGGAGGTACAAGAGCCTGAAGATACATACTCAACTTTTAGGAGCAGCTTCTTCCTCTCCGCCATTACATTTCTGAATGGACAGTGAACACTACCTCATTACTTTTGCTCTTGGCTTTGCACTAATTTTTAACCTTTTTTTATATAGTACATATATTTCTTATTGTAATTTATAGTATATTTTATATATTGCACTGCACTGCTGCCACAAAACACATTTCATGACAGAGCATTGTTGCAGCTCTGGAAGCCAGTAAGGCTGCAAGGAAGATGTAGAAAGATAGGAGGAATACATACGGTAAGGTGGAAAGAATGTTGAGAAATTTAATCTCCTTAACTAGTTGAAGGTATGAAGTGTTAAAATGGCAATATACTCTCTGCTGTGATGCCAGTTTAACGCTCCATCTGGTGTCATAAAGAAAATTAAAATCAATTATTTTCATAAACCTGTTTTTCCTTCACAAAGAAAATTAAAATCAGGTACTTTCATAAATCCACAATTTTTTTCTCTAATAGCTCAGATGGTCTAGAGTGAGAAGCACAGAAATATAGAATAATAGGTGCAGGAGAGGGTCTTTCAAGCTTTAAAGCCTACTCTACCCCAACATACAATACGATCATGGGCAACATATCTCAATATCTTATTCCTGATCTTTCCATGTAATCCCTAATGCTTTTCAAGTCTAGAAGTCTATCTAATGTCTTAAATCTATCTGATAACTTAGACTACACAACCTTCGGTGGTTGAGTATTCCTTAGGTGCACCATACTCCGAGTAAGCTCCTCGTATCAGTTCCAAGTATCTTACTTCATTTTCTGAGATTATGACACTTGTTGTAGACACTCCAAATAGAAACAGTTTCCCTGCTTCCAGCCTTTTGAGGCCTCTCCTGACTGCAGTGATTTTGTTGTGGAGGAGACCCAATTTTAGAAGCAAAAAAAGGCCCCTGCCACAAACAATATCAACTGCAGTTTTCTCTTAGATCCGACATAGTTATCATTCTCTCTCTCTCTCACTCCTTGGTTTTAGCTCAATATTTTTGGTTTTCCTCTCCACCTCCTCTGTTTTGATTATTATAATTCCAATGTTATAATCTAATTTTAGATTGCATATCAAATGTAATTTCAGTAGTTACAATGGTTTACTTTTCCTCAAGATTCTGAGTGTGAAGAATAGTTCCAAAGAATTATACATTTACAATGGGAGCAGAATTTTATCGGATTAGGCAACTTAGAAATTGCAAAAAAAAGCACTTTTCTTGAAGCAAGCTAAACCTCATCAATATTCTAAAAGCTTCCGAAAACCAAACCCAGGTACCTGAGAAGCCATTTTTATGACTGCATTATGAAAGGCAGCTCATTGAATACACACAATCCCCAGGTGGATTTAAAAACATAAACACGAGGAATTCTGCAGATGCTGGAAATTCAAGCAGCACACATCAAAGTTGCTGGTGAACACAGCAGGCCAGGCAGCATCTCTAGGAAGAAGTACAGTCGACGTTTGAGGCTGAGACCCTTCGTTAGGACTAACTGAAAGAAGAGCTAGTAAGAGAAGCTCTTACTAGCTGTTCCTTCAGTTAGTCCTGACGAAGGATCTCGGCCCGAAACGTCGACTGTACTTCTTCCTAGAGATGCTGCCTGGCCTGCTGCATTTACCAACAACTTTGATGTGTGTTCCCAGGTGGATTTGTTGACTCTTTATTGATGTTCTGCCTGCATTCAGAGCCTTCTCAAGCTTGGTTCTCACATAGAACATTGGGAAAGGCATCTACATTTTATTTTCATCCAGTTCCTGAAATATGTCACCAAATACATAATACTGGTTCAGTCTTCCAGACCTGTGCAATTACAGGTTCTCCCTGGTTCGCAGATGCCCAGCCTACATACAGACAGCCTGTGTATTTGAACAAGTGCTTGGGAGACCAGGGGATGGAGGTGGGGGATTAGGTGAACTTGCCAGCTGCAGGCGTCTTCTCAATTGGAAACAGGGCACTTCCATGTGCTTCATCAGGGATTGGATCAAGCTGAGCAGGGCCAAGAGCACTCTGCAGATTCACTCACTGAGTATGTGAGGCCGGCTGAAAGCTGCTCTTCCTTCACCAGCTTGCTCGCCACTCACCATTGTTCCTGTGATCCTATCTCACACACTTGTTTGTAACAGATCTGGTCACAAACAATTCACAGGAATCGGAACCTGTCACAATGGGGTGGGTGGGGGGAGGGGAGTGCAGTAGATACGGTCACGCATTGATTTTGCAGGGTCAATGAGGACAAAATTGATGAATAAATCCAAATGAACTCAAATCAGTGGCCCAACTTCAGCAACATCCAGGTTTGGTTATCACTGGTAGGAAACTGAAATGATCTACTAATCCAGCAAACTCATTTGAAAACCTCAGTCAATTGCAATTCATCATTGAATATCAAGTGTACAACTCCCTGGATATTCAGCAATAAATTTTCATTGACTGAGGTTATGAAATGGAGGATGAGAGGTGACTTGATTGAGATTTACAATATGACAACAGGCATCGACTGAGTGGACAGCCGGCGTCTTTTTCCCAGAGCAGAAATAGCTATTACAGGAGGGCATAATTTTAAGGTGATTGGAGGAAAGCAGAGGGGGATGTCAGAGTTATTTTATTTACACAGAGTGGTAGATACTTGAAGTCTGCTGCCAGGGGTGGTAGTAGATGCTGATATATTAAGAATATTTAAAAGGTTGTTAGATAGACACATGGATGTTATAAAAATGGAGGATTATGTAAGAAGGATGGGTTAGATTGATCTTGGCATAGGTTAAGGGTTTTGACACAACATTGTGGGTGCAGGGTTTGTACTCTGCTGTAATATTCTATGTATGCTTTAGGCCACCAACTCTGACGCTTCCAAAGGATTATCTTTCTTGGGGTTTGGTTTTAGTATCTTTATCCTCAAATACCGATCTAGTTAATCAAAGAATTGCAGATAACTGCATCTCATCATGGAAACCTCAATAATTTGACCAGGAAATGTAACTTTAAGCCTGGTGTACTATAGAGTGAGATGGGAAGATATAACTGCAATCACTTTGCCAATGATGACTAACAGCAACAACTTTGATTCATAGGGTGACTTTAACATTACAAACTGGCCCAAGGTAGCAGGTTATCAAAATATAAATTGATAACAAGCTAAATAACAAGGAATGAGATTCAGTCCCTTGCAAGGGGGGACATAGAATCAGGAGAAGTAGAGTCAGTGTGGATAGAACTGAGGAACAGTAAGGGCAAAAAGACCCTAATAGGTGTTATCTACAGGCCCCCAAACAGTAGCATGGATATTGGATGTAAGTTGAATAGGGAGTTAACAATGGCATGTGGTAAAGGAAATGTCGCAGTAATTATGGGGATTTCAACATGCAGGTGAACTGGGAAAATCAGGTTAGTACTGGACCCCAGGATAAGGAGTTTGTAGTGTGCCTACAGGATGCATTTTTGGAGCAGCTTGTACAAGAGCCGACCAGGGATAAGGCTATTCTGGATTTAGTGTTTTGCAATGAACAGGATTTGATAAGTGATCTTGAAGTAAAGGAGCCATTAGGAGGTAGTGACCATAATATGATAAGTTTTTATCTGCAAGTTGAAAGGGATAAGGGCAGATCAGAAGTGTCAGTATTGCAGTTGAACAAAGGAGACTATGGAGCCATGAGGGAGGAGCTGGCCAAAGTTGACTGGTCGGATATTCTAGCAGAAAAGACAGTGGAACAGCAATGGCAGGTGTTCTTGGGAATAATGCACAAGGTGCAAAATCAGTTCATCCCCCAGAAAATGAAGGATTCAAAGGGGGGAAAGTGGCCACAGTGGTTGACAAAGGAAGTCAGAGATAACACAGCATTAAAAAAGTATAACAGAGCTAAGGTGAGTTGGAAGACGGATGATTGGGAAATTTTTAAGGAGCAACAGAACTTAACTAAAAAGGCAATTTGGGGAGAAAAAATGAGGTATGAACACAAGCTAGCTAGGAATATAAAGGAGGATAGCAAAAGTTTTTTTAGGTATGTGAAGAGAAGGAAGATAGTTAAGAACAATGTTGGGCCCTTGAAGAATGAATTGGGAGAAATTGTTATGGGAAACAGAGAAATGGCAGACGAATTTACTAAGTACTTTGGATCTGTCTTCACTAGGGAAGACACAAGCAATCTGCCAGATGTATGGATGGGCCAAGGACATAGGGTAACAGAGGAACTGAAACAGATTGACATTAGGAAGGAAACGGTGATGAGTAGACTGACGGGACTGAAGGCTAACAAATCCCCAGGTCCAGATGGTCTGCATCCTACGGTACTAAAGGAGGTGGCTCTGGAAATTGCAGATGCATTGGTGATCATTTTCCAATGTTCCTTAGATTCAGGATCAGTTCCTGAGGATTGGTGAATGGCTAATATTATCCAACTTTTTAAGAAAGGAGGGAGGGAGAAAACAGAGAACTATCGCCCTGTTAGCCTAACACCAGTAGTGGGGAAGATGCTAGAGTCCATTATTAAAGATGAAATAGCGGTATACCTTGATAGCAGTGATAGGATTGGGCCGAGCCAGCATGGATTTACCAAGGACAAATCATGCTTGACTAATCTATTGGAGTTTTCGAGGATATAACCAGGAAGATAGACGCGGGAGATCCAGTGGATGTGGTGTACCTTGACTTTCAGAAGGCATTTGATAAGGTACCACATAGGAGATTGGTGGGTAAAATCAGAGCTCATGGCATTGGGGGGAGGATATTGACATGGATAGAAAACTGGTTGGCAGATAGAAAGCAAAGGGTAGCAGTGAATGGGTGTTTCTCAGAATGGCAGGTGGTGACTAGTGGGGTGCCACAGGGCTCAGTATTGGGACCACAGCTGTTTACGATTTACGTCAGTGATTTAGAGGAAGGCATTGTGAATAACATCAGCAAGTTTGCTGATGATACTAGGCTGGGTGGCAGTGTGACATGTGATGAGGAGGTTAGGAGAATTCAAGGTGACTTGGCTAGGCTGGGTGAGTGGGCAGAAACTTGGCAGATGGTGTTTAATGTGAATAAGTGTGAGGTTATTCACTTTGGGAGCAAGAACAGGAAGGCAGATTATTATCTGAATGGTGTGGAGTTAGGTAAGGGAGAAATACAAAGAGATCTAGGGATACTTGTTCATCAGTCTCTGAAGGTGAATGAGCAATTGCAGCAGGCAGTGAAGAAGGCTAATCGAATGTTGGCCTTTATTACAAAGGGAATTGAGTACAAGAGCAAGGAAATCTTTTTGCATTTGTACAGAGCCCAGGTGAGACCACACCTGGAGTATTGTGTGCAGTTTTGGTCTCCAGGGTTAAGGAAGGACATCCTGGCTGTGGGGGAGGTGCAGCATAGGTTCGCTAGGTTAATTCCTGGGATGTCCGGACTGTCTTACGCAGAGAGGTTAGAGAGACTGGGCTTGTACACGCTGGAATTAAGGAGATTGAGGGGGGGATCTGATTGAGACATATACGATTATTAAGGGATTGGACAAGATAGAGGCAGGAAATATGTTCCAGATGCTAGGAGAGTCCAGTACCAGAGGGCATGGTTTAAGAATAAGGGGTAGGTCATTTAGGACAGAGTTGAGGAGGAACTTCTTCTCCCAGAGAGTTGTGGAGGTGTGGAACGCGCTGCCTCAGAAAGCAGTGGAGGCTAATTCTCTGGATGCTTTCAAGAAGGAGCTAGATAGGTATCTTATGGATAGGGGAATCAAGGGTTATGGGGATAAGGCAGGAACCGGGTGTTGATAGTAGATGATCAGCCATGATCTCAGAATGGCGGTGCAGGCTCGAAGGGCCGAATGGTCTACTTCTGCACCTATTGTCTAATGTCTATCGTCTTTTAAATACTAACATACACAGGCAGCCAAACAAAATTCTCATCAGATAGATAGGATCTGCGGAACTTTTAATGGGAGGGGAGGAAGTGGGGTGATGGGGAGATTTGGGAAGGCAGAGTCAAAACTTAGGTTCTTGACAGCTGAAGGAGTTGCTATTCATAGTGGATTGAAAAAGTCTGAGCTTAGTCAGAAATTAGAATTGGGTGGCTACCTTTTTCAATGGTGATTTAAAATAGATAGATACAAGATTGAGATAGAGTGGACATAGAGTGAATGCTTCCAATAGAGGGGAGTGCAGAACCAGAGAGTATAGCTTTCATCTGGCGTGGAAAGGAAGGGGGCAAAAGAAAGTGGGGATAGAAGAAAAAGTACCCTTCCACCTTCCTTTTTTTCCTTAGTCTACTGTCCACTCTTATTTGATTCCTTCTCCTTCAGCCCTCTACCTCTTCAACCTAACACCTCCTGGTTTCTTAGCTCGTTCCCTCTTTCCCACCCACCCACTTTCCTCCTCATCTAGTCTTGCCTCCCACCTCTCAGTATGTACTCCTTCCCCTCCTCACCATCTTGTTCTGGCTTTGGTCTCCTTCTTTTCCAGTCCTAATGAAGGGTCTCAACCAGAATAGTTGACTGTTTATTCCCCACCATAGATGCTGCCTGACTTGAGTTTCTCCTGCATTTTGTGTGTGTTGCTCAAAATTAATTGTAATGTTGTGGAGGAGTCAGGAATGTAGTGTTCATTGGAATGAAATTTCGAAATAATTGAAGGGAGTGTTAGTGACAATTATTTCTAGAAACTAGTTTAGATTCACAGCCTTTCCGTTCACATATTGTCAATTCACTTCTGTAAAGGATTTAATTACGGTTCAGATGCCTAGTCAATCTAAGGGAAGTCAGACAATCAGAGCCTTTCTGTAGTCAGTCCTCTTCACTAAATTAGAACACTTCAACTGCATCCAAACCCTATATTTCCAGAATATATTCTTTGTCATTTGCAGATAACTTTAGACTTTAGTGCAAGCATTGTGCAGCACAGTACTGTGGAGCAGAGAGTAAATTTGTAAGTCTGGTGGAGGCAAAGGATGTTGGGAGCGGTGAGGATGGAGTGTCATGGGAACAGTATTGGACAGGTGGCAGAGAAGGAGTTTCAGGGGCGAGGGGTGGTGATGAGGGTGCAGACACATCCAGCCTTGAGACACCAGGCAAGGACAATTGAATCCAAACAATTGGCTTACTGATCATTACAGAACATCTTTCAGGTGCTTCCCACTCCCTCCCTTCTCCCGTCCCCTTTTCTCAACCATAATTCACCTCTCTCTTCCCCCTTCCCACTCTCAGTCCAGAATAGAGACCCATCTCAGAATCAGATTTATCAACCCCCACGTATGTCATGAAATTTGTTATTTTTGGCAGAAGTACCATGCAATACATAAAATTACTACACTACTGTGCAAAAATCTTAGTAATATATATATATAAAGGATACCTTAGACTTTTGCACAGTACTGTAGTAATTTTATGCATGTCCACTATGTCCAAGTGAATCTATCTTACCTACCACAATTGTCAGTATTAGCACCATGACCTTCCTTATCTTTCCAGATAACATCCTGCGTAAAAGCAGCTCGTGGCACCATGGTCAGTTACTTTCAGTAACTGTTTCATTCCATGTCGTTTTACTCTCACCATTTTGCTGTGGCAGATGCAGGTGAGTGTTATGGATCTAATTCTGCCCAAACCTGTTCTTCCTAATCTCAAATTTAAACTGTCCCTTCTTGTTCATTATATGTTAGGACTATTACAGAGCTTTCCAAGTATTTTCCAAAACCTTTACAGACCAATGACTCAAAGTTGACTACCCTGAGAGGTGCTATCTGTTTGCAGACCACATTAGCCATTGGCCCGCCTCTTGTTCTTCCATTTCCTGATTTTGTCAAATAATAACAGCAAGTACCTATGCTTTGGAGACAGAAGAAGCTGAAATGGCATAAGTTGAAGCGATTTATATAGCAGTGGACTAGTTTCAAAGCTGTCTCCATTTCATTGATGTAATAATAGGCATGTAACAGAGCTTTGTACATCGTTAGGTTTCTACAACAATACTATTAATACAACATTGGAAACAACATCTTTCTCGGCCTTAACTCTGGGTTTCACTTCCTTTCCTTGCCTCTTCTTTTTTCCTTCTCCTTTGTTTAAGAAACTGCTTCAGCCTGCCTCCACATTTTAGATCATCATCATGTGCCATTTCGTATTGACATGGGTAATTATGGTCTTAGCGAATTTTTTTTTCAGAAGTGGTTTGTCATTGCCTTCTTCTGGGCAGTGTCTCTACAAGGTGGGTGACCCCAGACATTACCAATACTATTCAGAGGTTGTCTGCCTGGCCAAGACTTGTGATATGCATCACCTACTCATACGCTCATACGACCATCGCCCATCTGCTCCATAGTTCATATGACATGGATCGGGAGGCTAAGCAGATTAGCAGAGGAAAAGAATGCCTTATTCTTCCTTTGGTAGAGACTTATTTCCAACCTGCCCTCCAATATTTAAGTATCTGTCCTTAGCATGTTAAATTTTGTCCAACTGACTAACATGGGAAATTGGACCCCCACCATCATGGCCTCTTTATCCTTACTTGGAAATACTGTATTTTGCTATTCTTTCATCTTCACTGCATGTGTGTGTATATCTTGGAACTTTGAAGGTATCTTCATCACCCAGGTTGGAGTGGTTTTAGAAGGATCCTTTTCAAGGGGATTTAGGGATGGGGAATAAATTCTGGTCATTTCAATAATGTCCAAATCCGATGAGAAAATAAAATTTATATATAAAGTGCTCGGAAGGAGGAATTTTGCAGAAGTAAAACTGAAGACCAAGGGCATTTGTTTATTTGTTCTGTACCGTGTCATATGACGTGTATGATCATAGTCTTCCAAAAGTGCTACACTTTGACCAAGTGTGACTTGCAGGCTAGCGAATGAAAGGAACGCCTTACACCTACCTTTGGTGGAGACATATCTCCACCTCACCACCCAGGCAGGTGCATTAGGTTACTGAATAACCGCTTCAACTACCTGGCACAGGTTCTTTGAGACTCTAGAAGAGAATGAAAGAAATAGGAGCAGGAGTCATCCATTTAGCCTTTCAAGTTTTCAGACATTGATGAACACCATAACTGATCTTAACTCGCCTTAGTTCCATTTTGGAATTAGAATTGGAATTGGTTCATTATTGTCACATGTAATAAGGTAGAGTGAAAAGATTTTCTTGTATACTGCTCCTAAAGATCAAAATTATTATATAGTGCATTAAGTACAATGCACTAGGGATAGGTTATAGAACCAATAGTCTTCTAACAGTAGAGTAGAAGCTGTCTTTCAGCCTGGTAGTAGGTGTTTTCAGGCTTTAGTATCTTCTGCCTAATGGAAGAGGCGAGAAGAAGGAATGTCCAGAGTGGGTGAGGTCTTTGTTTATGTTGAGGCAGCAAGAAGTATAGGCTAGGTCCATGGAGGAAAGACCATCAACATGTTCCTTAATTTCCTTAATATCCAAAAATATCTTTGTTTACAATGATGAAATCTCCGCAGCTGTCCAGAATTGGAGAATTCTAAATATTTCTGCCTCAAACTGAAGAAGTTTCCTCTCATGTCAGTCTTGAATGGCCAAGCTCACAGACACAGGACTGTGACTCCTAATTTTAGTTATTTCAGCCAGTGAAAACATCCTTACTGCCTCTAACCTGCCCCTAACCTGCCCATTCCTTTATGAATTTGTATGCTTCATAGAGTCATTGAGTATAAGAGCATATAGCATGAAAGTAGACCTTTCAGCCAAATTGTCCATGTTCTAGTGTTCCGTCTGTTCACGCTTCCATGAAATCAACTTTCATTCTTCTAAATAGGGGGATCCCATTGACACCAATCAAGTATTGAAAGGCCTTCACAGAGTGGACAAGGAGAGGATATGTCCTATTGTAGAGGAATTTAGAACGGCAGGACAGTCAGACTACATGGACATCCCATTAGAACAGTGATGAGAAGGAATTTCTTTAGCCAGAGCCACAGTCATAGGTGCCAATAAATCTGTGGCCATGGATGGTTGTAGAAGCTAAGTTATTGAAGCCCAAGTTTTTATAGCCGAATTTGATAGGTTCTTGATTAATAAGGGTATCAATGGTTTCAGGGAGAATGCAGAAGACTGGGGCTGAGAGGAGTAATGAATTAATCATGATGGAATGGCAATGAAGACTCGATGAGTTAAATGGCCTAATTCTGCCCTGGTGTCTTAAGGTCTAAACTTTAGAAAAGATTGGGCCAAATAGTTTTCTTTATGAACTAAACCTCCATGATCCAATGAAAATTGTGTTTGAATAACCTCATAACCTGTGACATAATGATGGTTTTCAGTGTAAATAGGTATAACCCTAAAATATATTTAATGCCTGGAACATTAAATCTCTATTTGTCCCTTCTACAATGTGACTGTAATGATCATATTTAACAGATACATGGGGATAGACAAAAAATATTAGTGATAATAATGGCAACACTGTTTTGAACTATTAAATGAAACTAAGACTATTTTATAAGGAGAGTTTGTGAAGCAGATGCATTATAGATAAGTGTTATTGTTATTCAGTTTCCCTTGTACTACCTCAAATTATTTTTGTTTGGAAATGATTTGTATGGATGGCTTGCAAGACAAAGTTTATAGATAAGTTAAGTGCAAGCAGGCTTTTTTCACCGAGGTTGTGTGAGACGAGAACTAGAGCTCATGAGTTAAGAGTGAAAGCTGAAATGTACAAGGGGGACATGACGGGGAGCTTCTTCACTTAGCGGGCGATAAGCATGTGGAACATGTTGCCAGTGGAAGTGGTGGATTGCAACATTGAAAAGAAGTTTGGGTAGGTACATGATCGTGACGAGGGTGGAGGAGTATGTCCAGGTGCAGGTCGATGGGATAAGGCACAATAATTGTTCAGCATGGATTAGTTGGGCCAAATGTCCTGTTAATATGCTATAGTTCTCTATCATTCTGAAGATTTATTTTTCTCTCTATATCGTGGTACTCTGTGGCAATATTAAACCAATGCCAAGCCAATAGCTTTCAATATCAATCTGTAAATTTGTGAACCAGGATACATTGTTCACCACTGAACAATTTCAGAAGTGAGAATACTGACAAAGTGGTACATTATCAGAGGAACTGTCCTTTACTATAAATATTAAGCTGAGGCCTGTTAAATTGATGCAAAAGAACATGCTGAATTATTACACTCAATATCTTGGTATTAATGATCTCCCAGTCAGGTAATACTCACTCTGTCAGGTAATACAAATACATTATCAGCTCAACTATTTGTGGGAGTTTGCTGAGGTATATTTCAGCTAATGTGTTAACTACATTATAATGTAGGGAAGCACTTTGTAGGGATAGAATGATTTAGGATGGAAATGGCACTATAAAAATGAGCAACACGGATGAAGTGCCCTGAACCAAGATGTCGAATAACTGTTTCCCATCATAGGTAAACATGAGAAAGTCTGCGGATTGTGAACGTTGGAGGAACTCAGCAGGTCAGGCAGCATGTATGGAAATGAATAAACGGCTGATGTTTTGGACCAAGACCCTTTTTCAGGACTGGAAATGAAGGGGAAAGGTGCCAGAAAGATGCCCTCCATAGGTGCTGCCTGACCCTCCAAGCTCCATCAGCGTTTTGTGTATTTCGTCAGATTCCAGCATCTGCTGTCGCATGCATCTCTATAAAAATGAACATCTTTCTTCAGTTTGAGTTAATGCAGAGAGAAAAAAAAAGGCAAGTGGAATTTTCAGTGTGGGGAACAGATTTTGTGTGTAGTGAGGCACAGCTGAAGAAACCATGCATCAGTTTCAAGTCCAGCTGGTTTAACTGTAATAATAATTACTTTTTTGTAATTTAACTATGTTGTAGTAATTCAGAAGGATAGTTGTTAACTTCCCTCTTTCTCCTACCCCAGAAGGTGAGAAAGTGCAGAAGTAATTCACCCACCAGAAGTACTGCATTTTTGTTTTAGGCAAAATTGTTCATTTCTGAAAAATTTACAGGCAAGACCCAGCCAAAATCATACTGAGTAAACAGATGGAAAAGCAACAGCAATTTGTTAATAATAGATCAGACAATAAAAAAGAATCCCTGATAACAGTAACACAACAGGAAGTCCACTGGTAAATTGGCTTGGCAAAGGTAACACAGACAATAAGCAGGCTGAAGGACTATTAGGGTTCCTAATAAACCTGAAGCAGCCAACAGATCGACAGAAATTTAGTTTTACTGAACGTGTTCAGGAAGAATGAATTTAAGAACATAGAAACAGGAGCAGGATTAGACCATTTGTTCCTCAGAGGCTGCTTCATGATTCAATGAATCATGACCATTCTGATTTCCCTTTTACCTTTAATTGCTCTGGTCCAAAGCTATCTATCTTAGCCTTGAAAATATCTACTGATTCATCCTCCTGAGTCTATATTCGCCAACTAGGGGAAATATACTTTCAGCGTTTATCTTACCTGGTCACCTCTATGGTCCATTTTACCCACAGATGTTGACTGTCTTATTGAGTTCCTTCAGCAATTTGTTTTTTGATCTAGATTCCATCATCTGCAGTCTCTTATGACTTAGCCTCTGAATCGTACATGTTTCAAAATAGAATTTCCTCTCATTATTCTGAATCCTAACCAATATCCATTCAGTGGCTCTTACTGGATATGTCCTGTATCTAATAAAGTGGCCAGTGAGTCCATGCTTATGGCCTTCTGCTGCTATAACCTATCCACTTCAAGGTTCAATGTTTTGTGCATTCAGAGATGATCTTCTGTACACCATGGCTGTAATACATGGTTATTTGAGTTACAGTCACCTTCCTGTCAGCTTCACCCGATCTGGCTATTCTCCTCTGACCACTCTCAAGGCATTTTCTCCCACAGAACTGACTCTCACTGGATGGTTTTTGCTTTATTTTTGCACCATTCTCTATAAACTCTAGAGACTATTGTGCACAAATTCCCAGGAGATCGGCGGTTTCTGAAATACTCAAATGACCCCATCTGGCACCAACAATCATTCCACAGTCAAAGTCGCTTAGATAACATTTCTTCCCTATTCTGACATTTGATCTGGATGACAACAGAACCCCTTGACCATGCCTGCACACTTTTTTGCATTGAGTTGCTGCCACAAGATTGGCCGATCAGATATTTGCAGCTGTACAGGTGTACCGAATAAAGTGGCCACTGGGAGTAGACCCAGTTTGTTTAATTACTTCTCCTAAAATAGTCAACCCAGTGAACTTTCTCTTCTCTGCCTTCAATGCGTATGTATGTCATGTTAAATAAAAAAACCAAACTATATGCAGTTGCTCAAGTGTGGTCTCAACAGTAACACCATATTGTCAAGGTCGCGGCTGAGCAGCGGCAGACATCCAATTCTGGTGGATGAATTTCAGAGCTCCAATTCTGTTCAGTATGGTTAGGTGCCACTGTCCCTTTAAGACACAGACTGCCAATTATTGTCTGCCACATTCCTTCATGGAAAGTCTATACTTTAAGCTGTCATGCTGAGCACTCAGAGCTCAATCGTAAGAGTTCAATTTCTAGTACTACTAGTTGGATTTCATGGTGTTGTCTTGCTTATTTTGTGTCTGAATCTGAGTTAATTTTGGACCTTACTTTGCACTTGGGTTCACCATCATCCATAACTCTCACATTACACATATTTACTAGTTTTGCACTCAATTCCCCTTACAATAAGCACACCATTTCTTCAATAATTTGGTTCTTTCTTTCCCTATTTATGACCCACTCATTCACACATTTAAGAACCTCAATAAAAATCTCTCTTGGCCTTATTTCCTAAAAAAGGACTAAAATATGAAAATCTGATGCCTTCTGATTTTCCACAGGCTGTACTTTTTTTCTTCACTTGTTGTGTACTTTTGGCTCTTTGTTTTCATTCCCATGTTGCTGTTGTTTGTAGATTTTTTTAATGCTGCCTTGATCTTTTGGAGCTTTCAATACTTCAGAATCTCAAACCTGATCCATTCTATGAACTCTAATTAAATGTAATGACTTTGTTGATGTCAATTCATCCAAAATTCTGGCCTACTCACCTCTCCACTCTCAGTCCTGATGCTGGATTTTGAATTGAAATGTCGGCAATTCCTTTCCTCTCACAGATAATACTCAATCAATAGGTTTCAACAGGTACATTTAATGTCAGAGAAATGTATACAATATACATCCTGAAATTCTTTTTCTTCTCAAACATCCACAAAAACAGATGAGTGCTCCAAAGAGTGAATGACAGTTGAACGTTAGAACCCCAAAGTCCCCCCACCAACTCCTCCCTCGCACCCACAAGCAGCAGAAGGCAACGTCCCACCCCTCCCTCCTCCACCAGCAAAAAAACAAAGGCACTCTCAAATCTGTCGAGTTCCTCCAGCGGACTGATTATTGCTACAGGCTCCAGCATCAACAGTCTCTTCGTGCATTCTGATCCAAAATTCTGTAGCTTACAAAGAACAGGATCCACATCCTTATTACATCTATTTTGAATGCCTCAATGCGTATTAGTGGTTTGGTACAGATTAGATGGGCCAAAGGGCCTGTTTCTGTACTGTAGTGTTATATGACTCTAAAGCAGTCTAGAGCCAATTAAGTTCACCTGAAAATCACCGGTGTAATGTCAAAAACTCCATCTTATAAGCAAATATACTGAGAAGATTCCACCCACCTGAGATATCAGGAGTGCTGCTTATGCAGGGCCTTTAGCATTGTGAAGGAGGTATCAAAACATTAGGACAAGGATTGTTAGGATGGGAAACAGTTTCTTCCTAGGCTGTGAGATTACTGAATTCCCTACCGCCACCAAAGTCTCGTCACTTATGAAATGCCCCCTGCATTTTACTGTTTACTTTATAACTTGAGTCATAAACAAACCTCATACTAAATGTCAATCTTCTGAAAAATATTTGTTAATTTATTTGTGTTAACGTTACTTAATGTGTGTGCGAGTTATATGTTTGAGAAGGATGATTGACAGTTGTGGCAAAGTTTGAATACTATTACCTCTTATAAAGTTAAGTCAAGTGACACAGGTGACAACAGGGCTTTACTTCCAAATGAGCTCAATGCCCTCTAACTTCACTTTGACCACCAAAACATGGAAGAACCATGACAAGCTCACACAGCCCACAATGATCCTGTGATTTCAGTCTCTGTGTCATAAGGTGGGTGCTGAGAGCGGATCCAAATGTAAGACACAGACACTGAAGTACTAGTAACAGGACTTGACAAGAGAGCTAGAGCTAGCGACAGGACTGGATGCAGACTAGGAGCCTGGGCTTGGACTCTGAGCCAGAGACTGGACAAGGACCCAGAACCTGGGTCTTGACTCAGGCTCGGACCCCAGGACTAGGCAAGGGCATGACATGGCTACAGGTCTGGATGTGGCTTGGGTTCCTCAAGGCTTGGGATCTTCGTGGCTTGGGTTCTGACTCCTAGCCAGAGACTGGACAAGGACCCAGAACCTCAGTCTTGCCTTGGGCTCGGACTCCAGAACTAGGCGAAGACATGACATGGTCTTGGGAGACAGGACTAGGCGAGGCTACAGGACAGAACGAGAGACTCCAGGACAGAACGAGAACACGAAGCCTTGCCTTAGTTGAAGGACGGCAGGTACGCAGAGCCTTGGTTGAGGGAGGGCAGGTACGCAGAGCCTTGGTTGAGGGAGGGCAGGTACGCAGAGACATGGAACACAGAGCCGGGACCCCTCCTTGGGAACAGGACTTGGGGCCGGGGCTCTACACAGAGTCAGGACCCCTCCTAGGGAGCAGGACATAGAGCCAGGACTCATTCACAGACCAGAGAGACAGTTTCCAACACAAGGTAGTGGCAAACAGCCAGACCTACCTAGCAAAGGCATGGACACAGAGACAGATCCCAACACTAGGTAGCAGCAAACAGCCAGACCTACCTAGTGAAGGCACGGATACAGAGACAGTTCAAAACAACAATAGACAGTTCCTATCTTGTTCCAGCAGTTGAACTTGATAGCAGTGCAGGCAAATGTTGTAGGCAAGGCTCCAGACACTGGTTGCAGGGCACGTCTTCAGGACGAAGGGACAGAGAAGGGATTCAGACAGGGGGTTTGGACAGGAACAATCCAGCAGCCAAGCCCTGGTCTTCAGAGGTATTTATGTGTCTGCCCAAACAAGAATCATGTGCCTCAATTAGAGCATCCAACAGAAACGGGGAAAACAGGAAAACTTGGAATACGGATTGATGGTCCGGATTGTGAACCAGAATGCAGACTTCACGGACCGGACCATGACACTCTGAAGCTGAAAAGCGAGGATCCTCCAGGAGAGTGAACTTACAAAATACATTTGGACCATCAGAGGTACCTGGCCAAAAACTAAAAACCCCTGCTGATCAAACGGCTGAAGTGTTCACTGAGATCTTTAACCTCTCTCGTTGGCAGTTGGAGGAACCCACCTTCTTCAAGCAGATTTCAATTATACTGGCGCCTAAGAAGAGCATGGTAAACTGACTCAATGACTATCATCCCGTAGCACTTACATCCACAGCGAAGAAGTATTTTGAGATGTTGTTGATGAAACATATCAACTCTTGCTTGAGAGATTCACTCCAATTTGTCTGCTGGAGCAACAGTCCACAGCAAATGCTATCTCATTGTCCTTTCTCTCAACCCTGGAACATCTGGACAGCAATGTTGCAGACACCAGCATGCTCTTTATCAATGACAGCTCAGCATTCAATACCATCATCACCTCAAAACTAATCAATAAGCTTGAAGACCGTGCCCTCAGAACCTCCTTGTGCAATTTATTGCTCAATTATGTATTATTATTATTGCTTTCTTTTTGTATTTTGCACACTACTAATGCATGTATTGATGTTTTGATGTACATGTGACAAATAAAGCTAATCTTTAATCTTTCATCTCTAGGTTTAAAGTAAAGGTAAAAGGAGATTTGATGAAGATATATTTTTCACTCAAAACTGGAATAACTGTTTGAGGGGATGGTGGAGGAAGAGTGACTCACAACCATTAAGCTACTTTTGACACCTCTGTTTGTGCACTGAGCGTTGGCATCTGGTTGCTGCTCTTTTCAAGGAATTCTAGAAATCTCAAATCTAAAAAAAAGTTCAGTGCTTTGAAAGAAAGAATTTAATATCCCAAATCTAAAATATATTAGAAGCACTCATCAAGTCAAAAGTGCCGAACTAGAAAGTTTAAGTTTCTCTCAGGTGCTGCCTGACTTGCTGAGTCTTTTCAGCTTTAGGTTTTTTTTTATTTCAGGTTTTCAAAACCTGTACTGTTGTGATTCACTGAATGTTTCATGTCAATGGGTTTTTGAGGGAACTGGGAATATTATTTTCTGGGGAGAAGGCAGGTGAATGGGGTTGAGAAGGATAATAAATCACCCATGATCAAATGGTGGAGCAGACTCATTGGGCCAAATGACCTAATTCTGCTCCTCTGTCTTGTGGTCTTATGAAATATTATTCCTTTCTCAGCATTTTAAAATCTCATTAATTAGTTTGCCTCCATAGACGCTGTTCAACCCATTCAGTTCCTTCAGCAGTTCGTATTTTTCTCAAATTCAAGCACCTGCAAATCTCCTGCGTTTCCCTGTGATTATATAAATATAAGCCTTTTCTCAGTTGAATTTGATCACCTGAATGCAGGTTAACACTGTCAAAATAGGGATTGTTTTATTGAGCAAACAGCAAACTGCTAGAGGAACTCAGCAGTCGGGCAGCATCTACGCAGGGAAATCAACAGTCGATTTCATGGTTGAGACCCTTCACTTGTACTGAAGGTTCAAAGTTCAAATTAAATTTATTATCAAAGTACATGTATGTCACCACATACAACTCTGAGAATCATTTTCCTGCAGCATACTGAATAAATCCAATAGCCATTATACAATCAATGAAAGACCACACCAACTGTGTATTAAACCGTGCTAACGCAAAAAGAAATTTAAAAAAGAGAAAACCTAATAATAATAATGGAAATAAATAACAATACTATCCTGATCCAGTTTTAGAATCAGAATGTCACAAATTATATTATGACCAATCTGTTATTACAGATAGGACAATCCATGATAACTGTCTGGATATGATAATGCAGGATAAATAAGCAAGACCAATTTATTTAATAGATATAGCCTTTCCAATCACACATAACATACAGAAATCAATATGTGAAATAGACCAGAAATATGCTGAATTAAAAGAGGAAATTAAAAGACTTTGAAACATGAACAAGCTATATATTGTCCCAATAGTAATATCTACAACTGGTATCATCCCAAAGATGCTATACAATAGAAGTAAACAATTAGGGCTACACAGTAATATCCATGTAGGAACATTTCAGTGATGCTGTAAGTGAAGTAGAGTGAAGTTATCCCTCTGGTTCAAGAGCCTGATGGTTGAGGCGTAATTATTGTTCAGGAATCTGGTAGTGTAGATCCTGAGGCTCCTGTACCTTCATCCTGGTGGCAGGAGTGAGAAGAGAGCATGGCCTGAGTGGTGGGGGTCCCTGATGATGGATGCTGCTTTCTTTTGGCAATGCTTTGTGTAGATACACAGTGGTGGGAAGGGATTTACCTCCGTTGGACCGGACTGCATCCACTAATTTTAGTAAGATTTTCTGTTCAAGGGCATTGGCGTTTTCATACCTGGTTGTGTTAAATGAGAGATAGCTAGAATAAAGAGGTGAGGGGAAGGGATGAAACAAGAGCTGGCAAGTGATAGGTGGAGCCCTGTGAGGAGGACTGATACATCGATGGGGGAGTGACCAAAGAGAAAGTAATGGAAATACCAATCACAACATTGTGGTGGTGGTCCTTCATATGCAACGATGGCAGGAAATACATGCAGGAAAGTTTTTGAAGTGGAAAAGCTGTTGTAGTGCAGTTCCACTCACATGACCCCTGACATCCGAGCCAGTGGTACGATTAATCATCACATCTGGGATCCTTCTTGGTTGCAGTGAATGACCGTGACTTCTTCTGTAGCTCGTCATGCTTTGCGTTCTCCATAGAGTGTTGCAAGGTCACCTTCCTGGACATTGGATCTCACTGTAGTCCACCAGAGCTGACTTTGCGTGCTGCCGATGGCACCGAGGTATGAAACCCGCCGGTTACTCTCACTTGATTTAGCCTGCCTGTCGAAGTGGTGCGGCTGCTGTCACATGCAAACAGCTACTTGGAGCCACAGGTGAGAGGTGAGTACCAGGTGGGGACCAAAGGTGGATGAGCTGCCTCAGACAGGACATGACAAACCCCTTCATCAGAGGTGCTACCTTTCTCCGGCCACCCCATACTCCACCACATTGTAAATTTTATGTAAATACAGAAGACAACAGTGAAATGAAATGTAAAAACGGAGTCTGGTGCAAATTTCCATGTCTTCAAGTTTATGAGATAATGATAAAGATTATCTTTAGTTGTCACATGTACAGTACATCAAAACATAAAGCAAAATGCATCATTTGCTTCAAATGAAACTATCTAGGATCAAACCATAAGTATCACCATGTTCTTCGTGCCAATATCATATGCCCACAACTCACTAACCCTGACCCATCTATCTTTAGAACGTGGGAGGAAACCAGAGCAGCCAGAGGAAACCCAAGCAGTCATGGGGAGAACGTACAGCAGTGCGAATCAAATTCTGATTTTACATCTGACACTGTAAGGTGATTGTGCTAACCACTACCCTATCATGCTGTCGTTCAACTGCAAGGCTTTCATTATCTTGGAAATACATACACAAGGTTTAAGCACCATGAAAATTAGGTTTTGTGACGCAGCACGCCTGTACAAGATGCCGAAAAACTTAAGTTAGCAAAAATTATACGCAACTTACATTTGGTCGATTTGGGGGGGGGGGGCAGCGTGGAGCAACGTCTCTACCAAAGGAGGTGTAAGGTGCTCCTCCCTTCTGTTAGTTTGTAGGTCACCCTTGGGCAAGGTGTAGCACCTTCTTAGCCCCCTGGTCAGGATCACATATAGCCATGAGATGGCCGTATGCGTAGTTGGTGCATAATCAGATAGATATCTAACTTGATCATCAAGCTTTTGCTTATAACCTGGGAACAAATGGACACTGAGCAGCAAAGATAAACCAATTGCATAAAGAAATGGATCAAATTCAAGGATGTGTAAGGCGATTCAACAAAGAATGGATTATCATGAATAAACAGAGGTTTAAACTCAGCTGAAGGCTGAAAGAAACTTATGAGTAAACCAAAGCTAACAGCACAAAATGAACACAGTAGGGACATATAGTAACAGGAAGATGCAGACCAAATAAGAAGATAAACAACCTTCTTCCATGCAATATCATTGGATAACAAAGGAACATTATAAAAAATATCCAGCATCAAAGTAAATCACAGTCACTTTTGTAAGCTTAAAGCACCGGACTACTCAAGGATAGAGAGGAAAATCTAACTGTGAAATAAGCCTGAGATTTACAAAAGGGTGAAGTTGAACTGTTGTATTTCTTAAGGCTTGGTCTGAGCACAAAATCAGAAAATAGATAATGAAACAAATATTAAGAAAATGCAGCATGGACAGTTTTGTCATTCCCTCCATAAGATAGGAAAATACATCAGCTTGCAAAGTTTCTTTTGTTTCATCTTCTAGCTTTTATTTTTTTAAGAGGGTAGGGATGAGCAAAGATGGAAAGTCAAATTGTTGATAATAAAGAAAATGCTCATAAATTATTCGTCAGTGAGAAGTTGTCAGATCCTCTCTACTCAGGCCATCAAGGCTGGGATGGGCCTAGCAAGTGACTGTAACTAATCAGTGGCTGATCTTTGTAGATCTTAGGAGAAAAGCAGTCACAAAATAAAATATACATATATATATTATGAGCTTATCCCATTCTAGGGGGCATGTTTTGTTAGGTGGGGGGTGGTGGGAGAATTTTGAAGGAAATGTGTAGGGTAGGTTTTTAGTTCGTACAAAAGAGTGCTAGATTATTGGAGCAGGCTGCCAGGGACAGTGGCGAAGGTAGATATGATAGACGCATTTAAGAGGCTTCTATATAAGCTCATGAATATGCGGAGTATAGAGTGACATGAACACTGTGTATGTAGAAGGGATTAGTTTAGTTGGACATCTCCTTACTTGTTTAATTAGTTTGGCACAAAAATGTGGGCCGAAGGGCCTGTTCCTGTGCTCTGTTGTTCAATGTTCTATGTTCTGTGCAAAGTACTGCCACAGGTTACATGGCTATACAAAAGCAAAACAAGCTCCAGAATTTACAGTACTGTACAAAATTCTTAAGCACATATATATGCTTGGATGCTGAAGATGTATGCATAGTACTGTAGTAACTTTATGTATTGCACTGTGTTACTGCCGCACAAAAACCCCGACTGTCATAACATATTCCACACCACTCTCCCAGTACGCCACCCTTGCCATTCCCAAAATCCTTTGCTCCCGTCAATTTAAAAACTGACTCTCCACCTAAGACTTTTGGACAGTATTGTATTTCTAGGTGAATAGAATGAAAACTAATGGTAATATGCTAAAATTGTTTTCAAGCTTTGTTCAGGCTAAATTTGGAAGAGTAGAATGAAGATCTAATCTGTATGGTGCCCTTTCCATGACTCCACAATTTAATTGAAAGGCTCTGGAGAGGTACAGAAAAGATCTAAACTGATGATGGTAGAAATGTGAGAATATTTCATTGAAGAAAAAATACACCTGATCTTTTGCAACACACATAAAAATTGCTGGTGAACGCAGCAGGCCAGGCAGCATCTCTAGGAAAAGGTACAGTTGACGTTTCGGGCCAAGACCCTTTGTCTTCTATTATTTTTTTCGGCGGGGGGGAGGTGGGAGACTGGAGGATGGAGGGTCTTGGCCCGAAATGTCGACTGTAACTCTTCCTAGAGAGGCTGCCTGGCCTGCTGTGTTCACCAGCAATTTTTATGTGTGTTGCTTGAAATTCCAGCATCTGCAGATTTCCTCGTGTTTGCCTGATCTTTTTGCTCTAGTTTTGACCTTTTGTGAATCTGCCCTTACTTTCCCCATTTTTCATTCTTGAGTACAGAGCTATGCACAGTGGAAACAGAGCCATTGGCCTGCTCATCTATACTGGCCAATATATCTATCCGACCTAATCCCATATGCCTGTGTTTCAGAATCAGAATTAAGTTTGATATCACTGTCATGTGTCATGAAATTTGTTGCTTTGTGGCAGCAGTACATTGCAATATAGAATAATTTTTTAAAATGTATGACTTATAAGAAGAAATATATATAAGTAATTAAATTTGATAAGTAGTGCAAGAAGAGAGCAAAAATAGTGAGCTCGTTTTCATGGATTTATTGTCCATTGAGAAAACGGATAGCTGAGGGGAGGAAACTGTGCCTGAAATGTTGAGTGTGTGTCTTCAGGCTCCCTTCCCACCTCCTTGATGACAGCAATAAGAAAAGGGCATGTCCTGGGTGATAGGGGTCCTTAATGATGGATGCTGCCTTCTTGAGGTATTGCCTTTTGAAGGTGTCCTCTGTTCTAGGAAGGCTATTGCATATGATGGAGCTGGCCGAGTTTACAACTTTCTGCAGCCTTTTTCTGGTACTGTGAAGTGGCCCTTCCATACCAGACAGTGATGTAACCAGTTAGAATGCTCTCCATATTACTCTTGTTTGGACTATATCCCTCTGTTCATTTTCTGTCCATGTACCTGTTCAAATGTCTTTTAAGCATCATTATTGTATCTTTCACCATTTCTTCCGGCAGCTTGTTCTAGTTATTCAGGTTATGAACTTACCTTAATCACTTACTCAATATTCTTCCTTTAAGATCTCACTTAAAAGCAAAATAAAACCACTATCTATGGCTATAATTCTGCACAATTCTGATTTGATGGAGATGGACGTGAGAGTACTGAGGAACATCCGGAAAACTTCTGAAATGCCCGCTTGCTGCCGCTGCTACTGTGTGGTAACCGGAATCTCCAGAGCAGAGGGCCCCAAAATCCTCTGCTTTGCTTGTTTCTGCGGCCGGGACAAGGTCGAAGGCATCGGCAGAGGATGGTGCTCGGGAGGCTGTATCGGAGAGGCTGGTTGGAAGCTCGAAGTTTTCGGACAGATGGACTCAGTGTCGGCTGTGGTCAGCTGCTTCCAAGGCATCGGCAAGGTGACGGCGCCTGGAGGTTTATGGCAGGGAGTTTCTCCCTTTTGCTGCCTGCTATCGGGGACTCGGGAGTCGATCGACTCAGGGACTTTTGAGACTTGATTTACCATGCCCATGGTTTGTTCTTCATCAAATTATGGTATTGCTTTGCACTGCTGTAACTATATGTTATAATTATGTGGTTCTGTCAGTGTTAGTCTTTGGTTTGTCCTGTTTTCTGTGATATCACTCCGGAGAAACATTGTATCATTTCTTAATGCATGTGTATGCATTTCTAAATGACAATAAAAGAGGACTGAGTGTTTTCATAATCTAATCTAATAATATCTTTTTTCTTGAATTGGTGCCCACATTAGGATCTTTCCTCTCTCAAGATTAGACACAGGAAGGAAATAAATCATTTTTAAAACCTCTGAATGTCTTTAATTTGTGATCAATTCTTCTTAGCTTTAATACTAAGAAGGCTGAATGGTAACCCAACAGGACGGACAACAACCAATGTGCAAGAAAAACAAACTGCATAAATACAAAAAGAAAGAAAAAATAGAATAATAATAATAATTAAATAAACAATAGTGAGAATGTGAGATGAAGAGTATTTAAAATTGAGACCACAGGTTTTGAGAGCAGTTCAGTGATGGGGTGAGTGAAATTGAGTGAAGTTAACCCTCTGGTTGAGGGGTAATAACTATTCTTGAACCTGGTGGTCTGAATCCTAAGGTCTGTACCTTCTTCCTGATGTCAGTAGCAAGAAGAGAACATGGCCTGGATGATGGGGGTCATCGATGATGGACACTACTTTCATGTGATGTGCTTCTGCAGATGTGCTCAATGGTAGAGAGGGCTTTACTCATGATGGACTGGGCCATATCCACCATTTTTTGTAGGATTTTCAGTACAAGGGCATTGGTGGAGAAAAATATAACATTGCAAATAAAATTCTGAGAGACATACACAGAGTAGATAGAGTCTTTAGAAAACATAGAAACATAGAAAACCTACAGCACAATACAGGCCCTTCGGCCCACAAAGCTGTGCCGAACATATCCTACCTTAGAACTACCTAGGCTTTACCCATCGCCCTCTATTTTTCTAAGCTCCAAGTGGCCATCCAGGAGTCTCTTAAAAGACCGTACCCTTTCCGCCTCCACCACTGCCGCCGGCAGCCCATTCCATGCACTCACCGCTCTCTGCGTAAAAACTTACCCCTGACATCTCTGTTCCTACTTCCAAGCACCTTTAAACTATGTCCTCTCGTGCTAGCCATTTTATCCCTGGGGGAAAGCCTCTGACTATCCACACAATCAATGCCTCTCATTAGCTTGTACACCTCTATCAGGTCACCTCTCATCCTCCGTCGTTCCAAGGAAAAAAGGCAGAGTTCACTCAACCTATTCTCATAAGGCATGCTCCCCAATCCAGGCAACATCCTTGTAAATCTCCTCTGCACCCTTTCTATGGTTTCCACATCTTTCCTGTAGTGAGCCGACCAGAATTGAGCACAGTACTCCAAGTGTGGTCTGACTTGGGTCATATATAGCTGCAACATTACCTCATTCTCTAAGGACGGAAATGAGAGAGACTGGAGGGCATAGGTTTAATAGAAACCATAGAAACCATAGAAAAAAACTACAGCACAGAAACAGGCCTTTTGGCCCTTCTTGGCTGTGCCGAACCATTTTCTGCCTAGTCCCACTGACCTGCACACAGACCATATCCCTCCATACACCTCCCATCCATGTATCTGCCCAATTTATTCTTAAATGTTAAAAAAGAACCCACATTTACCACCTCGTCTGGCAGCTCATTCCATACTCCCACCACTCTCTGTGTGAAGAAGCCCCCGCCTAATGTTCCCTTTAAACTTTTCCCCCCTCACCCTTAACCCATGTCCTCTGGTTTTTTTCTCTCCTTGCCTCAGTGGAAAAAGCCTGCTTGCATTCACTCTATCTATACCCATCATAATTTTATATACCTCTATCAAATCTCCCCTCAGTCTTCTATGCTCCAGGGAATAAAGTCCTAACCTATTCAACCTTTCTCTGTAACTGAGTTTCTCAAGTCCCGGCAACATCCTTGTAAACCTTCTCTGCACTCTTTCAACCTTATTAATTTCCTTCCTGTAATTTGGTGACCAAAACTGAACACCATACTCCAGATTCGGCCTCACCAATGCCTTATACAACCTCATCATAACATTCCAGCTCTTATACTCAATACTTTGATTAATAAAGGCCAATGTACCAAAAGCTCTCTTTACGACCCTATCTACCTGTGATGCCACTTTTAGGGAATTTTGTATCTGTATTTCCAGTTCCCTCTGTTCTACTGCACTCCTCAGTGCCTGACCATTAACCCTGTATGCTCTACCTTGGTTTGTCCTTCAAAGTGCAATACCTCACACTTGTCTGTATTAAACTCCATCTGCCATTTTTCAGCCCATTTTTCCAGCTGGTCCAAGTGCCTCTGCAGGCTTTGAAAACCTTCCTCACTGTCTACTACACCTCCAATCTTTGTATCATCAGCAAATTTGCAGATCCAATTTACCACTTTAATGTTTGAAAGATTAAGCCAACTCCATCACAGTCACAGTCCACCCTACCACTGGGGAAAACTTCAAAAGGTGGTCCCTCCAGAAACTGACATTCATCATTAAGAATCATCACCATCTAGGAGATGCCCTCTTCTTATTACTGCCATCAGGGAGAAGGTACAGGAGCCTGAAGACACACATTCAATGATTTTGGAACAGATTCTTTCTCTCTGCCATTATATTTCTGAAATATCCATGAACCCATAGGCACTACCTCACTATTTCTCTTTGAACTGTCTATCCATCTATCCAACTATTTCTCTGACTATCCGTCTATCTATCCCTCTATCTGCCTGTCTATCTTTCTGTCTATCCGTCTATCTCTCTCTCTCTCTATCCATCTGTCTATCTTTCTGTCTATCCGTCTATCTCTCTCTCTATCCATCTGTCTATCTCTCTGTCTATCCATCTATCCAACTATTTCTCTGACTATCCGTCTATCTATCCCTCTATCTGCCTGTCTATCTTTCTGTCTATCCGTCTATCTCTCTCTCTATCCATCTATCTATCTCTCTGTCTATCCATCTATCTAACTATTTCTCTGACTATCCGTCTATCTATCCCTCTATCTGCCTGTCTATCTTTCTGTCTATCCGTCTATCTCTCTCTCTATCCATCTGTCTATCTCTCTGTCTATCCATCTATCTAACTATTTCTCTGACTATCCGTCTATCTATCCCTCTATCTGCCTGTCTATCTTTCTGTCTATCCGTCTATCTCTCTCTCTATCTATCCATCTGTCTATTTCTCTGTCTATCCGTCTATCTCTCTCTCTATCCATCTGTCTATCTCTCTGTCTATCAATCTACTGCTTTTTATTTGTTAGTTTACTTACTTACTTAGTAACTGATCTGTTCCCACAACTAATGGACTCACTTTCAAGGATTATTTGTTTCATGTTCTTGATATTTATTGCTTATTTATTTATTATTATTTCTTCTTTTTTTCTTTCCCTTTCACAGTTTGCTGTCTTTTACACAATTTTTGTCTGACCTGTTGGTGTCTGTTCTATTATGCTTATTTGATTTATTGAGTATGTTCACAAAAAAGGAATCTCAGGGTTATATACTGTGACATGTATGTACTTTGATAATAAATTCACTTTGAACTTTGAACTTAACTTATATTAATTTTAATGTCTTGCACAGTACTGCTGCTGCAAGACAACAAATTGCATGACCAACGTTAGTGATATTAAGCGTGACTCTAACTAAGATTTACAAGACTTGATTTTTTTACACGGAGAGTGGTAGTTGCCTGGAATGTGCTGCCAGGGGAAGTGGTACCTAAATAGGTAAGGGTTGGAGGAATAATATCCACATTAAGGCAGATGGGAGTAGCTTGATTGGCATTATAGTCAGTGCAGACACCTTGTGCTGAAGAACCAGTTTCTATGCTGCACTGCACTGTCCTATGTCCTACGTCCTCTGTCCTGTCTCACTTCTCACTCATTCATCCACAGTAATCCTTTGTAACCAGAATACTGGTTCATCAGTTTTACACCGTTCCTATTGAGCACAATTTCTTCACTACTAGTGATGACCTCCAATCTTCCCTTCCTGGATATGCCTGATAGATACTGCCAGCAAGGCAGATGGCCAGAAAGATGCCCCCGCAGTTGAGACAGGACTCAGCTCTTGCTGTGATTATTTGGATAGTGCCCAAACACCAGTTTCCTGTGTTCCTCTGTCCTTGCACTTGAGCTCAACAATCATTCACTGACTCACTTGGCACTGAAAAATCTGGCCTAAAAGAACTGAAATTACAAGTATAGATTGACAAATTCATCAACAAGTTACCAAGAATTTTATTTTTAAGAAATTATGGTATGAAAGTACAAAAGTCTGTGTCTGAGCCCTCCGTCGGTCAGAGTTGATCATAGATATTGTGCGCTAGCTGGTTAGATATGCAAGCTTGGGCAGTAAGATATGGAGAGCAAGCTTTGCCCATATAGCAAGCTCACCCTCTCCACACATCTGATGAATCCAAAGGAATGGAAAAGACTGATTCAGTTTGGTACTAGCAGAATCACAGAAGTTGCCAGTCAACATTGAACTCAATGTAGAACTGCCGTAGGGACACCAGCTCTGGAATTTTCCCTCGGGGTTTATTCTCGGTCTTCCCCATACGGAGGTATAGTCACAAGGCAAGCAAAGGTTTGAGGACAGAGATTTCCTTCTTCTCGATGAGCTGCCAACCATCGCTGATGAGCCCCATCTGCCCGAAGTGACTGGTTTTAAGGTTCCAGTAGCGCGCCATTGCCCCTTCTCCTGTCAGTAGAAACGGTTCTGCCGGGCTAAGTAGCTAAGCTACACATGAAGGTCAGGCCTTGGCTATCAGAGGCTATTTAAGGCGCACGCCATTGGAAGCATTCAATGGATAGTGGGTGCTTGTCTTCATTACCACTTTCGGCCTTAACAACCTTAAGGAACTGTAAGAAGATGACAATTTAGGACAAACCAATTGAGATTTACAATCAAAGTGTCGTAGACTGCACACAACAGAAACAGGCCCTATGTCCATACATAATCCGTGGTCCTATGTCCATTGGAAGATACGCCCATTTCAATTATATTTTCCCAGCACTTGCTGCCAAGCCTATCACACTGTGGAGAGCATTCTGACTAGCTGCATCACCTTCTGGTATGGGTGATGGGGCGCTGCACAGGATCAAAGTAAGCTGCCTAAAGTTGTAAACTTAGTTCCATCATGGGCAGTAGCCTCCCCAGCATCCAGGACATCTTCAAGGAGCATTAAGGACCCCCAACACCCAGGACATGCCCTCTTCTCATTGCGACCATCAGGAAGGAGATACAGGTCCCTAAAGGCACACACTCAACAATTCAGGAACAGCTTATTCCCCTCTGCCATCAGATTTCTGGTTGGACATTGAACCCATAAACACTATCTTACCACGTCTTTTCCCTCTTTTTGCACTACTTATTTAATTTAATTTTTTAAATGTATACTGTCTTCTTGTTGCGATTTATAGCTTTTTATTATTACATATTGCAATATACTGCTGCGGCGTAGCGATTGTTCAGAAATTAGACTATGTTTCCCAGCCAATAGGATACGAAGCATTGAAGAGCCTTAAATCATAGGAGCTCTTCTCAACGTTCAAAACAAAACAGATATGTAGCAGTCTTAGAGAAACATTTATATGAATAATTTATTAATGGAATCTCTTCACTGGAATGGAGTTGGTCACCTTTCAAAGGGGAATATAGGAATCATTAGCCAGATTTTGTCATAATTTTAAAAAATAGTTGTTGATTATAAATAAACGTAATCTGGAATGAACAGCAAGGGAAATCAACTGTTTTTGGTGATCTCAAGAGACTGGTGAGGTTGAGGTTGTTTGCCTTAGAGCAGAGAAAGTTGAGATTTAATTGAATTGTTCAAAATTGTGAGGAACCTAGACATATTAGAGAAAGAGACATAGTTTCCTTTGGCCTATGACAGTTAAGATTGAAGATGATTAGCAAAAACAGATTAGGCAGAGGGAAGGCATTCTCAGACAGTGAACAGTTATGATTCAGAACTTCAAAAAGATTTAACTCGTACCAGAATGATTCGAAGAATGAGGAATTTCAGCTTAAAGATTAGTGTGGAAAAGCTCAGGTTTTCCGCAGGGCAAAGGAGTTGAGATGAAATTTGAAAGAGGTGTACAAGATCGTGACTGCTTCAGACTAGTAAATAAGATAGAAGCTGTTCCTATTAGTAATGGTTGAAGGACCAGCGGATATAAATTCAAAGCGATGGGCAAAAAATACAAGAGGGATTTGCAGGGGAAAAAAAACTTTTATTCATTGAGTAGTAATGCTTGGAAATTCACTTCCCAGAGGGTTGGTGGAAACAGTGTCAGTCTAAAGAGAATTGGATAAACACTTCAGGGAGCATAATCTGTAGGGCTAAAGGAAAAGAAGTGGGGCAATAAGATTACTGTATTTGGAGCTGTATAGACATAGTAGATCAAAATGTGTCACAATATTTCGATAATCATAGCTGTGCCCATGATCCATTTTCAAGGGGATGTAGGAGGATGTCAGTGCCTAAGAATAATGTGAGCAGCCTTAATAACTATCACCCACTAGCACTCACATCTACAGAGATGAAATGCTTTGAGAGGTTGGTCATGACTAGATTGAATTCTTTGCCTCAGCAAGGACCTGGACCACTGCAATTTGCCTATCGCCACAGTAGGTCAACAGCAGACACAATCTCAATGGCTCTTCACGTGGCCTTAGACTACCTGGGCAATACAAACATCTATGTCATGATGCTGTTCGTTGACTATAGCTCAGCACTTAAAACCTTCTTTCCCAGAGTCCTGATCGATAGCTAAAGAATTTAGGCCTCTGTACATCCCTCTGCAATTGGATCCTTGACTTCCTAACAGGAAGACCAAAATCTGTGCGGATTGGTGATAACATCTCCTCCTCGCTGTCAATCAACTCTGGTGCATCTCAGGGTGCCTACTGCTCTACTCTCTCTAGAAGACCATAAGACCATAAGACAAAAGAGCAGAAGTTGGCCATTCAGCCCATCGAGTCTGCTCAGCCCTTTTATCATGAGCTGATCCATTCTCCCATTTAGTCCCACTCCCCTGCCTTCTCACCATAACCTTTGATGCCCTGGCTACTCAGATACCTATCAAACTCTGCCTTAAATACACCCACTGCTGCCCGTGGCAACAAATTCCACAGATTCACCACCCTCCGGCTAAAAAAATGTCTTTACATCGCTGTTCTGAATGGGCGCCCTTCAATCCTTAAGTTATGCCCTCTCGTACTAGACTCCCCCATCACGGGAAACAACTTTGCCACATCCACTCTGTCCATGCCTTTCAACATTCGAAATGTTTCTGTGAAGTCTCCCCTCATTCTTCTAAGCTCCGAGGAATACTGTCCAAGAGCGGACAAATGTTTCTCATATGTTAACCCTCTCATTCCCGGAATCATTCTAGTGAATCTTCTCTGAACCCTCTCCAACGTCAGCACACCCATTCTTAAATAAGGAGACCAAAACTGCTCACAGTACTCCAAGTGTGGTCTTACCAGTGCCTTATTAAGCCTCAGCATCACATCCCTGCTCCTATACTCTATTCCTCTAGAAATGAATGTCAACATTGTAGTAGCCTTCCTCACCACCGACTCAACCTGGAGGTTAACCTTAAGGGTATCCTGCACGAGGACTCCCAAGTCCAGTTGCATCTCAGAACTTTGAATTCTCTCCCCATTTAAATAATAGTCTGCCCGTTTATTTCTTCTACCAAAGTGCATAACCATAGACTTTCCAATATTGTATTTCATTTGCCACTTCTCTGCCCATTCTCCCGATCCATCCAAGTCTCTTCTACAGACTCTCTGTTTCCTCAGCACTACCGGCCCCTCCACCTATCTTTGTATCATCAGCAAACTTAGCCACAAAGCCAACTATTCCATAATCCAAATCATTGATGTACAACTTAAAAAGAAGCGGCCCCAACACGGACTCCTGTGGAACACCACTGGTAACCAGCAGTCAACCACAATAGGATCCCCTATACCCATGACTGTGTAGCTAGGCATAGCTCAAATACCATCTATAAATTTGCTGATGATACAACCATTGAACCAATGTTGGTAAAATTTCAGATGGAGATGAGAGGGCGTACAGGAGTGAGATATATCAACTAGTGGAGTGATGTCGCAGCACAACCTTGCACTCAATGTCAGCAAGACTAGAGATGATTGTGGACTTCAATAATGGTAAGATGAAGAAACACATACCAATCCTCATAGGGGGATCGGTAGTCGAGAGAGTGAGCAGTTTCAAGTTCCTAGGTATCAAGATCTCTGAGGACCTAACCTGGTTCCAACATACCAATGCAACTAAAAGGAAGGCAAAACAGCGACTATACTTCATTAGGAGTTTGAAGAGATTTGATATGTCAACAAGTACATGCAAGAACTACTATAGACGTACTGTGGAGAGCATTCTGAGAGGCTGCATCACTGTCTGGTATAGGCGGGGGTGGGTGGTGCTACTGCACAGGACCGAGAAAAGCTGCAGAGGGGCGTAAATTTAGTCGGCTCTGTCTTCGGTACTAGCTTACAAGGTACCCAGGATATCTTCAAGGAGCGGTGTCTCAGAAAGGCAGAGTCCAATATTAAGGACCACTAGCACCCAGGGCATGCCCTTTTCTCACTGTTACCATCAGGTAGGAGGTACAGAAGCTTAAAGGCACACACTCAGTGATTCAGGAACAGCTTCTTTCCCTCTGCCATCCGATTCCTAAATGTAAATGGAACTCTTGAACACTACCTCACTTTTTAAATATATACATTATTTCTGTTTTTTGCACTATTTTAATTTATTGAATATACATATACTGTTATTTATTTATTTGTTTGTTTGTTTATTTATTTATTTTTATTCTGTATTATGTATTGTATGGAACTGCTGCTAAGTTAACACATTTCATGACACATGCCAGTGATAATAAACCTGATTCTGATTCTAGGTGAGAGCAGTTGGAGAAGAATACGGGGTTGATATCAGTGACTGAGTTAGTAGATAGAGGGGATGGGTAAATAGAATGATTGATCAGATAAAGAGTAGAAGTAAAGTAAATATGACTGGAAAAAGGAGCAGGAGGAGCTTCTTCTTAACAGCCAGTTTATTGCATGAATGACCACTTTATTAGGTATAGCTGACACCTAATAATGTGACAAATGAGTCTATTTTTTTGTGCTGTAGTCATCCACTTCAAGATACAACATATTGTGTGTTCAAAGATGTTCTGCAGACCACGGTTGTAACGCATCAATATTTGAGTTACTATCACCTTCCTGTTAGCTTGAACCAGTCTGGCCATTCTCCTCTGACCTCTTTCATTAAAAAGGCCTCTTCACCCACAGAACTGGATGTATTTGTCTTTTTGCATCGTTCTCTATAAACTTTAGAGATTGTTGTGCATTAGTATTTAAGAAGATCAGCAGTTTTTGAGACACTCAAACCACCCCATCTGGTACCAGCAATTATTTATTTTCACTTATTTCACGAGACAGTGTGGAATAGGCATTCTAGCCATTTGAGCCATGCTACCTCAGCAGGAACACAACACTAATTAACCCTAGCATAATCACAGGACAAGTTAGAGTCCTAGAGTCATAGAACACCATAGCACACTACAGGCCATTCAGCCCATCAAGTCTGTGCTGAACCATTAATCTGGCTAGCCTCATCAACCTGCACTCTGGCTGTAGCCCTCCATACCTCTCCTATCCATGAACCTCCCCAAATTTCTCTTTTAATTGAAATCAGTCACTTGTCCACTAATTGTACTGGCAGCATGTTCCACACTCCCACCACCCTCTGAGTGAACAAATCCCCCCTCATATTCCTCTTAAACATTTCCCCTTTCATGTAGACAACATCGACTGCCTTGCTTCAGCAACTTTCCTGGCAACTTCCTCGAAAAACTCTATAGGATTGACTGGACATGGCTTAACCACACACAAAGCCATGTTAGCTATCCCTAACTTATGAAGATAAATTAATCTATCTAGTATGTATTTAGACTATGGCACAAAATTGCAGCACCTAGGGAAAACTTGTTCATTCCATAAGGAGGACATACAGAGGCACCTTACAAAATGGCACCGGAATTGAACTCCAAACTCTGGAACACCCTGAGCTGCAATAGTGTCATTCTAATAGTTTTTGCAGCAGAGTGAAAAACTTGAGCATGTACATATTAAGAAAGAGGATGTGCTAGAGCTTTTGGAAAGCATCAAGTTGGATAAGTCGCCGGGACCGGATGAGATGTACCCCAGGCTACTGTAGGAGGTGAGAGTGGAGATTGCTGAGCCTCTGGTGATGATCTTTGCATCATCAATGGGGACGGGAGAGGTTCCGGAGGATTAGAGGGTTGTGGATGTTGTTCCCTTATTCAAGAAAAGGAGTAGAGATAGCCCAGGAAATTATAGACCAGTGAGTCTTACTTCAGTGGTTGGTAAGTTGATGGAGAAGATCCTGAGAGGCAGAATTTATGAACATTTGGAGAGGCATAATATTATTAGGAATAGTCAGCATGGCTTTGTCAAGGGCAAGTCGTGCCTTGCGAGCCTGATTGAATTTGTTGAGGATGTGACTAAACACATTGATGAAGGAAGAGTAGTAGATGTAGTATATATGGATTTCAGCAAGGCATTTGATAAGGTACCCCATGCGAGGCTTATTAAGAAAGTAAGAAGGCATGAGATCCAAGGGGACATTGCTTTATGGATCCAGAACTGGCTTGCCCATGGAAGGCAAAGTGTGGTTGTAGACGGGTCATATTCTGTATGGAGGTCGGTGACCAGTGGAATGCCTCAGGGATCTTTTCTGGGACCCTTACTTTTCATGATTTTTATAAATGACCTGGATGAGGAAATGGAGGGATGGGTTAATAAGTTTGTTGATGACACAAAGATTGGGGGTGTTGTGGATAGTGTGGGGGGCTGTCAGATGTTACAGTGGGATATTGATAGGATGCAAAACTGGGCTGAGAAGTGGCAGATGGAGTTCAACCCAGATAAGTGTGAAGTGGATCATTTTGGTGGGTCAAATATGATGGCAGAATATAGCATTAGTGGTAAGACCCTTGGCAGTGTGGAGGATCAGAGGGTCCGAGTCCACAGGACACTCAAAGCAACTGCGCAGGTTGACTCTGTGGTTAAGAAGGCATACGGTGTATTGGCCTTCATCATTTGTGAAATTGAATTTAGGAGCCGAGAGGTAATGTTACAGCTATATAGGACCCTGGTCAGACCCACTTGGAGTACTGTGATCAGTTCTGGTCACCTCACTACAGGAAGGATGTGGAAGCCATAGAAAGGGCACAGAGGAGATTTACAAGGATGTTGCCTGGATTGGGGAGCATGCCTTATGAAAACAGGTTGAGTGAACTCGACCTTTTCTCCTTGGAGCGACGGAGGATGGAGGTGACCTGATAGAGGTCTATAAAATGATGAGAGGCATTGATCGTGTGGATCGTCACAGGCTTTTTCCCATGGCTAAAATGGCTGCCACAAGAGGGCATAGGTTTAAGGTGCTGGGGAGTAGGTACAGAGGAGATGTCAGGGGTACGTTTTTTACATAGAGAGTGGTGAGTGCGTGGAATGGGCTGCCAGCAACAGTGGTGGAGACTGATACGATAGGGTCTTTTAAGAGACTTTTGGATAGGTACATGGAGCTTAGAAAAATAGAGGGCTATGGGTAAGCCTAGTAATTTTAAGGTAGGGACATGTTCAGCACAACTTTGTGGGCGGAAGGGCCTGTATTGTGCTGTAGGTTTTCTATGTTTCTAACCACGATACTTCGGTGGCACCCACGGTCAAAGTCACTTCGATCACCTGTCTTCCTCATCTTGCTCTTCCGGCTGAACCTCCTGACCGTGGCTGCACAGCTTTTTCTCATTGAGTTGCTGTCACATCATTGGTTTATTAGATATGTGCATTAACAAGCTGGTGTAGAGGAGTACCTAATAAAATGGCCATTGAGTATATAATCTCGAATAACCTGCCAGAGAGGATGTTGATTCAGATGTGGAATTGAATAAATCTATTGGGGGTGGAATTTGAACAGTGGAAAGCACTGAGATTAATTTATGTTCCCTTCAAAGAGCCACAGCTGCAGGACTCTAAATCAGCCTTAGTAAAACTTAGACTTCAGTGAATTTTTAAGTGGAATTTATTTGTAATGTTCAAATAATAGTTCCCGACTGTTTCAGAGCAGCATCTTTCCAAATGATTGCCTCCTCAAAACGTGACAACCAAGTGAGTAAACAATTCCAATTTAATTTTGTTCCTGGAAAGTTTTGCAGATTTTGCCGTTGGTGAACTCATCCCATAAGAGTGATTAATTAGTGGGTTTTTTTTGTGCAGTTGAATCTTTCATTTGCTTAGTCTGATGACCGGCCAATATTTCACTCAAGCATGTGCTGCTCCGAGTGATTTTTCACTGCTCTGTTAGCCAAGAAATGAGGTGGCTGATTAAGCACCTTCTCTTTCTTCAATCACAGCAAGCATCCTCAGTAATTTCAATACTTCAAGGTGTTGCTCCCACTGCAAAATCTCTCTGATCACAATTAAATCAGATGGCATCTATTCGGTTAATAACTTTGCCGTGCGCAGCAGAAGAATGGGAAACAATTTCTTGACAGGAGGTTACATTTGCCTTGAACGATTCAATCTCAGAGCTAATTATATTGTCAATTTACCATTCAGAGGGAGAATGAAAGGTGATGTTTCAGGTATCATGCCTTCCTCTGAGAATGGGTGGTTAGCTTTTTAGAAGGAGTGGAAGAAAGGACAAGAAAGAGGGTGAAAAACACCCAGAGATTATTAGTAAATGAATCAGTAAAATGCTTCAGTGATTTAACATGAACTTGAATCTCCGAAATGTGTCTTTTGTTTTGCTGCAAGATTTCTTGTTTTCTATTGCAGCAGACCTCTACTTTAACCAGGTCAAAACAGATCCACTGTGGATGCCATCTCTCTGGACCTACACTAATTTCTGAAACATCTGGATAACAAAGATACCTACGACAGACTCATTTACTGACTACAGCTCTGCCTTCAATACAATAATTGTGAACAAGCTCATCTACAAACTCTAAACACAATGCTGGAAATCACAGTAACACACACAAAATTGAAGAAGAACTCTATAGATCAAGAGAAAGGAATAAAGAGAGACATTGCAGTCTGAGTGCTGATGAAGTTCCTCCAGCATTTTGTGTGCGTCATCTACAAACTCCTAGCCCTAGAGCTCAGCTTACCCCACTGACACCACTGCTGTTGGCAGAATCTCAGATGACAATGAGGAGTGTGTGGGAGTGAGATCAATTGCCCGGTTGAGTGGCCAGCAAGACCAAGGAACTGATTGTGGACTTTAGGATAAGGAAGCCAGGAGAACATGCAACAGCCCTGAATGAGGGGTCCGCAGAGGAAAGGGTGAACAGCTTCAGGTTCCTCAGCATAAATATCCTGAGCCCAGCATATTGCTGCAATTACAAAGAGGGCATGTCAGTAGCTATACTTTATTAGGAGTTTGGAGAGATTTGGAGTATCACCAAAGACTCATAAATTTTTCAATAGATGTAGAGTGGAGAGTACTCTAGCTGGTTGCATCACCGTCTGGTGTAGAGGCTCCAATAGACAGGATTGCAAGAGTCTGCAGAGGGTTGAAAACCAGCCAGCGACATCACAGATACAACCTCCCTATCGATGTTGGCATTTCTAGGTGGAGGTGCCTCAAGAAAGCATCCATCACTAACAACGGCCACCATCTTAAACTCGCCCTTTTCTCATTCTCTTCACTAGGGAGAAAGTAGATCAGTGACTTCAAAACAGCTTCTTCCCTTCTACCAACAGATTACTGAAAGGTCCATGAAACTCCCGACTGCTTTTTATGAACTATTTATATTTATAGTCTGAAAAGCAGACTATCTGTTGGATGGAAGTGAGCAACAACTCTGACAGAGGCAGATGCCAAGTTTTTAAGCTCACCAGTGGGAGGTGGGGCTTTAGCACTGCTGGCCCACCACCCTGAGGGAGTCTTGATCATAAGCGGGCCAAAACTCCTGAAGACAAGTGGCAGATCAACTGATGAACCCACTGGTAATAGCACAGGACAGTTAACATCTTAGTCCACATGTATTTTGTAACTCTGTTTGTAATTCACTTTCATAGTTACAAGCCTCCTGTACAAGCCCCCACCTTAAATTCCTCCATATACCTGTCCAGTAGTCTCTTAAACTTCACTAGTGTATCTGCCTCCACCACTGACTCAGGCAGTGCATTCCACGCACCAACCACTTTCTGAGTAAAAACCTTCCTTTAATATCCCCCTTGAACTTCCCACCCCTTACCTTAAGGCCATGTCCTCTTGAATTGAGCAGTGGTGCCCTGGGGAAGAAGAGCTGGCTATCCACTCTATCTATTCCTCTTATTATCTTGTACACCTCTATCATGTCTCCTCTCATCCTCCTTCTCTCCAAAGAGTAAAGCCCTAGCTCCCTTAATCTCTGATCATAATGCATACTCTCTGAACCAGGCAGCACCCTGGTAAATCTCCTCTGTACCCTTTCCAATGCTTCCACATCCTTCCTATAGTGAGGCAACCATAAATGGACACAGTACTCCAAGTGTGGCCTAACTAGAGTTTCATAGAGCTGCATCATTACATCGTGACTCTTAAACTCTATCCCTTGACTTATGAAAGCTAACACCACATAAGTTTTCTTAACTACCCTATGCACCTGTGAGGCAACTTTCAGGAATCTATGGACAAGTACACCCAGATCCCTCTGCTCCTCCACACTACCAAATATCCTGCCTTTACTTTGTACTCTGCCTTGGAGTTTGTCCTTCCAAAGTGTACCACCTCACACTTCTCCAGGTTGAACTCCATCTGCCACTTCTCAGCCCACTTCTGCATCCTATCAATGTCTCTCTGCAATCTTTGACAATCCTCTACACTATCTACAACACCACCAACCTTTGCATTGTCTGCAAACTTGCCAACCCACCCTTCTACCCCCACATCCAGGTTGTTAATAAAAATCACGAAAAGTAGAGGTCCCAGAACAGATCCTTGTGGGACACCACTAGTCACAATCTTCCAATCTGAATGTCCTCCCTCCACCACCACCCTCTGCCTTCTGCAGGCAAGCCAATTCAGAATCCACCTGGCCAAACTTCCCTGGATCCCATGCCTTCTGGCTTTCTGAATAAGCCTACCATGTGGAACCTTGTCAAAGGTCTTACTAAAATTCATATAGATCACATCCACTGCACTACCCTCATCTATATGCCTGGTCACCTCCTCAAAGAACTCTATCAGGCTTGTTAGACATGATCTGCCCTTCACAAAGCCATGCGGACGGTCCCTGATCAGACCATGATTCTCTAAATGCCCAGAGATCCTATCTCTAAGAATCTTTTCCAACAGCTTTCCAACCACAGACGTAAGGCTCACTCTTCTATAATTACCCAGACTATCAATACTACCTTTTTTGAACAAGGGGACAACATCCGCCTCCCTCCAATCCTCCGGTATCATTCCTGTGGACAACGAGGACATAAAGATCCTAGCCAGAGGCTCAGCAATCTCTTCCCTCGCCTCATGGAGCAGCCTGGGGAATATTCCGTCAGGCCCCAGGGACTTAACTGTCCTAATGTATTTTAACAACTCCAACACCTCCTCTCCCTTAATATCAACATGCTCCAGAACATCAACCTCACTCATATTGTCCTCACCATCATCAAGTTCCCTCTCATTGGTGAATACCGAAGAGAGGTATTCATTGAGGACCTCGCTCACTTCCACAGCCTCCAGGCACATCTTCCCACCTTTATCTCTAATCGATCCTACCTTCACTCCTGTCATTTTTTTTCTTCACATAATTGAAGAATGCCTTGGGGTTTTCCTTTACCCTACTCGCCAAGGCCTTCTCATGCCCCCTTCTTGCTCTTCTCAGCCCCTTGTTAAGCTCCTTTCTTGCTTCCCTATATTCCTCAATAGACCCATCTAATCCTTGCTTCCTAAACCTCATGTATGCTGCCTTCTTCCACCTGACTAGATTTTCCACCTCACTTGTCACCCATGGTTCCTTCACCCTACCATTCTTTATCTTCCTCACCGGGACAAATTTATCCCTAACATCCTGGAAGAGATCTCTGAACATCGACCACATGTCCATAGTACATTTCTCTGCAAAAACATCATCCCAATTCACACCCGCAAGTTCTAGCCTTATAGCCTCATAATTTGCCCTTCCCCAACTAAAAATGTTCCTGTACTCTCTGATTCTATCCTTTTCCATGATAATGTTAAAGGCAAGGGAGCGGTGGTCACTGTCACCCAGATGCTCACTCACTGAGAGATCCGTGACCTGACCCGGTTCATTACCTAGTACTAGATCTAGTATGGCAGTCCCCCTAGTTGGCCTGTCCACATACTGTGACGGGAATCCGTCTTGGACACACTTAACAAACTCTGCCCCATCTAAACCCTTGGAACTAATCAGGTGCCAATCAATATTAGGGAAGTTAAAGTCACCCATGAAAACAACCTTGTTATTTTTGCACCTTTCCAAAATCTGCCTCCCAATCTGCTCCTCTGTATCTCTGCTGCTACTGGAGGACCTATGGAATACCCCTAATAGAGTAACTGCTCCCTTCCTGTTCCTGACTTCCACCCATATTGACTCAAAAGAGGATCCTGCTACATTACCCACCATTTCTGTAGCTGTAATAGTATCCCTGACCAGTAATGCCACCCCTCCTCCCCTTTTTCCGCCCTCTCTATCCCTTTTAAAGCACTGAAATCCAGGAATATTGAGAATCCATTCCTGCCCTGGTGCCAGCCAAGTCTCTGTAATGGCCACTACATCATAATTCCATGTATGTATCCAAGCTCTCAGTTCATCACCTTTGTTCCTGGTGCTCTTTGCATTGAAGTACACAGATTTCAGCCCTTCTACCTTATTGTCCTTACACAGTTTATTCTGTGTTTAACATGGGTGATCCCGGATCCCAATCAATTCCATACACCTGCCTTCTTGCCATATCGTTTGATGTCCTGACCGCTCAGGAAACAAACATCTTCTGCCTGGACTTGGCCCAATATTCTTGTGTGCAGATTTACTGCAGCTGCCGGGAGTAGTTTAAACTAATATGACAGGGGGATGGGAACCAAGATGGTAGAGCTAAGGATGAGCCAGTTATTGTTCTGTCCTTGTTTGATGTTGTGATTTGACTGGATCTTTCATCATCTGCTGTAGTTATTTTTCTTTTTTTTTAAATTTTATTTTTACTTGGATAAGGAGTTCACAATTATCATGTACTTTTTTCACACATATAACCTTTTCCATTTTTTTTATATGTATAAAACTACAATTATTTATACATTCTTAAGTACACATTGAGATGATATAAAAGCAAAATAAACATTTAAATAGATAATTATGTACTGTGGTAAATCTAACCTATTAGGCTAAGTAATGAAATTAGTTGTTAAGAAAAATGGTAATAATAGTTTCCATACAACCCTTCTGGACCATTTCCACTGGTCCAAAATGTTGCATACAAGCCTATATACCAACCATTGTAGGTGTTTATATCCCAATTTGTTCGTAGTTATTTTTCTGCAGAGTAAATAATAGCCCTGAGTTACATCAGATTCAATCAAGTCAATCATGACAATATATTTTTAATAATGATTCATAATCTGGTCACTTGTCTAAAGCTTTGGAAAAGTAATGTGGTCAAAATGCATTCAGACCAGCAACGTCTCTTTCGATTCCTTCCACTTTCTACGAATCAAAGGTGTAGTCATTGGCCCCAGTCACGCTTGAATTTTTTACTTTGTCCTTGTTCCAAAGCTACTGTGGCTACTTCATCCAACTCTTTCTGAGCTGGAATTGATGTTGCTTCCTGAACTTGTGTGAACTCAGCAATTTTATCACCTTGCTGCTAGTTTGTTCAATTTCACTTGGATTACCTTTTGGCACTTCTCTTTAATTGATCTGTCTCCACCTCGGGAGGCAAAGTAACCTCTGACATAATCCCACTCTTCCCCACAGCCACCTTGACAGTGTAGTTGTTAGTACGTTATTTCACAGTGCTAGCATTTACTGACCAGGTTCAATTCCCACTGCTTTCTGTAAGGAGTTTTTACATTCCTCTCGTGACCATGTGGGTTTCCTTTTCAAACCTCTGGTTTCTTTCCACATTCCAAGGACCTGCGTGTCATGTTTGGTGAATTGTGGGCTGCCCAGCACAATCCTCTCTGATTTGATTTAACTCAAAATGAAACATTTCACTGTATGTTTCAATGTCGTCATCATCATTATCTTTTGCCATTTTGTATGACATGAGTGATTATAGTCTTCCATCTGCCTTTAATCAGAGAAATTCTAAAAAGCCTGTCCATCCCATAGTTCGTTCTTTACTTTAAGTGAGGCACACACACTTATCACATGGTAGCATGATAATGTATGCAATTTACTTATTTTTACACATAGCCCAGAATGAATTATTTAATGAAATTTAGAGTGCCTAATCAATAACATATTTACAAGATTACTCAAATATTACTGAAATATTCAATACACAATAGATATGGTAGAGAATCTAATGGCTTCAGACAAAGTTACTATATAATGTGAACTCACTAAACCATTTGTGCATTCCTATAATATTGGCTGCAAAATAGTATTAGGCTGTTCTCTAAGATGTGAATTTCCACTTCGTTGTATGATATTATTTAATAACTTGATTTAATAGCTCTTCACTCTTCTGATAAATTGGGTTATTTCATGGAGAAATGTGTCTTGTCGTCTACCAGTGGATCAATTTCATCTTTACATTAAGGAAGCATTGTTCTGTGTTCAAATACATGTTAAAACAAATACAAGATGAACAGTACATAAACTGTTGTAAAGACAAGCTGTGCTATGCCACACTGTGCTACGTTACACTGTATTTTGCTGAAGATTTAAAAAGCAGAAGGACTCTTTATATTAGGAGTTCCCAAACTGTGGTCCCCAGACCGCTTGGTTAATGGTAGGGGTCCATGGCAAAAAAGGGTTGGGAACCACTGCTTTACATGGAAGTAAGTTGTAGTGTCCATGTTACAAGCACCATGATCTAGAACTCCAGTTTCTTAACGATATTATGCATTCTTTATACTTTCATAGGCATCTGTACATTATGACCTATTCACACATGAAATGACTCATTTGTTGACTATCTGCCATGTCATATGACGTGGGCGATCATGGTCTTTCCATAATCATGATTGTTCCTGGTAAATGTTTTCTACAGAAGTGGTTTGCCATTAGTTTCTTATGGGCAGTGTCTTTACAAAATGGGTGACTCCAGCCATTATCAATGCTCTTCAGACTTTATCTGCCTGGCATCAGTGGTCGCATAACGAGGACATGTGATATACACCAGCTGTGCGTACAACCATCCACCACCTACTCCCTTGGCTTCACGTGATTCTTAGGGGGCCAACGCAAGTGCTACACCTTACCCAAGGATGACCTGCAGGCTAGGCTAGGGAAGGAGTGTCTTATGCCTCCTTTGGTAGAGATGTGTCTCCACTCCACAGCCCACATGAAAAGACAAGCAATTACTTTAAGAGGTGCCAATGTAGTATAACAGTTAACCTAATTGCTTTACAGCACCAGCAACGATCAATCAGGGTTTGATTCCTGCTGCTGACTGTCAGGAATTCATATATTTTCCCTGTGACCATGCGGGTTTCCTCTGGGTGCTCTGATCTCCTCCCACACTCCAAAGACTTTAGGATTAGTTAGTTGTGGGCATGCTGCTGTATGTTGGAACTGGAAGAATGGTGACACTTGCAGGCTTTCCCCAGCACAAAGCTTGCTGATTGGATTTGACACAAATGACACATTTCACTGTACGTTTCATGTACATGTGACAAATAAAACTAATGTTAATCTTAGCAATGCCGGCTGTGTCTCCGAAACTATAGTGATTGCCATTAGCAATCACAGAGACTTACATCCCACTTAATACACAGTGAACTCGTTAAATCTACTCAGTTCCTGGATCATCTTTTAACATTTTTCAATCACTTTATTTTATTTCTGAAGTTCAAAGAAAGACAGTAAATGCTGCAAAAATGATACAAAGATAGAAAATGCTGGAAACGGTCAGCAAGTCAGGCAGCACGTGTGGAAAAAAGAACAGAGTTAACATTTCAGTTTGAACACTCTTCACTTACCTTGAACTAACCTCTATCCCAATCAGATTACAGACTCCCATATATTTAGCTCCCTTTGTGGATCAATTTACATAAATTTACATATGAATTACAATGGGAGATCAAAAATGCATGCCAAAAAGGCAATGTTACAATAGTCAAGGTGAATTCAGTATGCAGGTAGGTTGCGAAAACAAGGATGGTGCTGGATTCCAAGATGGGGAATTTCTAGAATGCCTATGAGATGGACTTTTAGAGCAGCTCGTGTTTGTGTTGCGAAGAACGGGTGAACCCAAACGCAGGACACTGACACGGAGGTAGAGTAATCTGATGAGGGGTCATTAGTGGTTGCAGGGAGGGCAGGGGAGTGAGGATTAGGCAGAGGAAAGCAGAGGAGTGAGCGAGGCTTGACTGGAGATCGAACCTGGGTCGCTTCGGTGAGAGTGCGGCATTTAACCACTGAGCCAGTGGAGAGTGTAGGCAGGCGGCAGGACCAGGCAGTGCAGTGATGCAGACAAGGGTGTGAGCGTGGCTGGAGGAGAACGGCAGGCAGGAGGATGAACGGGAAGGTAGGCAGCATACAATGCTCCACAGTGACTGAAGCAATGATCTGGCGATGGGTGGGTGGAAAGCCGGGGTATTTATGCTGCAGGTTAGATGAGATTCAAGTGCACCGCAATCAGGAAGCCTGGGAGAACAAAAGGAATGCCACGCCCACTGCGCCAACACACACACACACACACACACACACACACACACAAACACACAAACACAAAGAGAGACACACAGGGGAGCAGGAGCAATATGAGGAAAAGGGAATTAGGAGAACACGAGGAATAAATGGGAGGGACGGCCGGGACCGTGACAGTTTGAGCCTACCAGGGGATCAGATAGTCTGGATTCATTTCTGTGCAATGAACTGGAATTGATTAGAGAGTTTATGTAAAAGAACCCCTAGGGGAGGCAATCATAATACCCTGAATTTTGAGAAAGGGAAGCTAAAGCCGGATGTATCAGTATTACAGTGGAATAAAGGGGATTACAGAAGCATGAGAGAGGAGTTAGTCAGAATTGATTGGAAAAGAACCCTGGTAGGGATGACAGCAGAGAAGCAATCGCTAGAATTTCTGGAAGCAATTTGGAAGGCACAGGATATATACATCACAAAGAGGAAGAAGCATTCTAAAGGCAAGATGTCACAACCATGGCTAACAAGAGAAGTCAAAGTCAACATAAAAGCCAAGGAGAGGGCATGTGATAGAGCAAAAATTAGCAGTAAATTAGAGGATTGGGAAGATTTCAAATTCCAATAGAAGGCAACTAAAAAAGTCATTAAGAAGGTAAAGATGGTATACAAAAGTAAGCTAGCCAATAATATTAAAGAGGATACTGGAAGTTTTTTTAGATACTTGAAGTGTGAAAGCGAAGTGAGAGTGGATATCGGACAGTTAGAAAACAATGCTGAATCAATTGTAATGAGGAACAAAGAAATGGCGGACAAACTGAATGAATATTTTGTGCCAGTCTTCACTATGGAACACACAGGCAGTATGGTGGAAGTTCCAGGTGTCAGGGTCATGAAATGTGTGAAGTTACCATTAGTAGGGAGAAGGTTCTTTGGAAACTGAAAGGTCTGAAGGTAAATAATTTACCTGGGCCAGATAGTGCACACCCCACTGTATTGAAAAAGGTGGCGAAAGGACGCATTAGTAATGATCATTCAAGAGTCACTAGATTCTGGAATGGATCTGGAAGACTGGAAAGTTGCAAATGTCACTGCACTCTTCAAGAAGAGAGAAAGGCAGAAGAAAGGAAATTGTAGGCCAGTTAGTCTGACCTCAGTGGTTGGAAAGATGGAGGAGATGATTATTAAAGACATGGTTTCAAGGTCCTTGGAGCCGCATGATAACATTGGCTGTAGTCAGCATAGTTTCCTCAGGGAAAATCTTGCATGACAGATCTATCGGAAATCTTTGAAGAAATAACTGCAGGATATACAAAGGAGAATCATCTGATGTTGTGTACTTGGATTTTCAGAAGGCCTTTGACAAGGTGCCACACAGGAGGCTGCTTAACAAGCTATGAGCCCATGGTATTACAGGGAAGGGTTTTAGCATGGATAAATCAGTGGCTGACTGGCAGGAGGCAAGGAGTTGGAATAAAGGGAGCCCTTTTTGGTTGGCTGCCCATGACAAGTGGTGTCCAACAATAGACATGCACTTTGTTAGAAGAAATGTAAGGGTTGCTGATTTTCGAAGTGGAGAGAAAATACAAAAACTGTGATGCATAGGGGCTTGGTAGTGCTTATGTAGATTTCCCCGAAGATTAATTTGCAGGTTAGGAAAGCAAATGCAATGTTAGCGTTCATTTCAAGAGGACTAGAATATAAATGCAAGGATGTAATGTTGGGACTTCATAAAGAATTGGTGAGGCCCCACTTGGAGTATTGTGTGTCCTTCATCTTCGAAAGGATGTGCTGAAATGGAGAGTGTTTAAAGGAAATTCATGAAAATGATTGCAACTTTGAACACGCTAATACGAGGAATTCTGCAGATGCTGGAAATTCAAGCAACACACATCAAAGTTGTCCTGACAAAAGGTCCCGGCCTGAAACGTCGACTGTACCTCTTCCTAGAGATGCTGCCTGACCTGCTGCGTTCACCAGCAACTTTGATGTGTGTTGCAACTTTGAACAGCTTGTTCTACGAACAACATTTGATGGCTCTGGGCCTGTATTCGCTGGAATTCAGAAGATTGAGGGGTGACCTCACTGAAACCTACCAAATGGTACAAGACCTTGATAGAGTGGATGTGGACAGGAGAGACAATAGACAATAGGTGCAGGAGTAGGCTATTCAGCCCTTCAAGCCAGCACCAGCATTCACTGTGATCATGGCTGATCATCCACAATCAGTACCCTATTCCTGCCTTCTCCCCATATCCCTTGACTCCGCTATCTTTAAGAGCTCTATCTAACTCTTTCTTGAAAGAATCCAGAAAATTGGCCTCCACTGCCTTCTGAGGCAGATCATTCCACAGATCCACAACTCTCTGGGTGAAAAAGTTTTTCCTCAACTCCTTTCTAAATAGCCTACCCCTTATTCTTAAACTGTGGCCTTTGGTTCTGGACTCCCCAAACATCGGGAACATGTTCTCTGCCTCTAACCTGTCCAATCCCTTAATAATCTTATATGTTTCAATCAGATCCCCTCTCATCCTTCTAAATTCCAGTGTATACAAGGCCAGTCGCTCCAATCTTTCAACATATGACATTCCCGCCATCCCTGGAATTAACCCAGTGAACCCACGCTGCACTCCCTCCAAAGCAAGAATGTCCTTCCTCAAATTTGGAGACAAAAACTGCACACAATACTCCAGGTGGGGTCTCACCAGGGTCTTGTACAACTGCAGAAGAAACTCTTTGCTCCTATACTCAACTCCCCTTGTTATGAAGGCCAACTTGCCATTAGCTTTCTTCACTGCCTGCTGTACCTGTATGCTTACTTTCAGTGACTGATGAACAAGGACACCCAGATCTCGTTGTACTTCCCCTTTTCCTAACATGACACCATTCAGATAGTAATCTTCCTTCCTGTTCTTGCCACCAAAGTGGATAACCTCACATTTATCCACATTAAACTGCATCTGCCATGCATCTGCCCACTCACCCAACATGTCCAAGTCACCCTGCATTCACATAACATCCTCCTCACATTTCACACTGTCACCCAGCTTTGTGTCATCTACAAATTTGCTAATGTTACTTTTAATCCCTTCATTTAAATCATTAATATATATTGTAAATAGCTGCGGTCCCAGCACCGAGCCTTGCAGTACCCCACTAGTCACTGCCTGCCATTCTGAAAAGGACCCGTTAATCCCTACTCTGTTTCCTGTCTGCCAACCAATTTTCTATCCATGTCAGTACCCTGTCCCCAATACCATGTGCTCTAGTTTTGCCCACTAATCTCCTAGGTGGGACCTTATCAAAGGCTTTCTGAAAGTCCAGGTACACTACATCCACTGGCTTTCCCATGTCCATTTTCATAGTTACATCCTGAAAAAATTCCAGAAGATTAGTCAAGCATGATTTCCCCTTCATAAATCCATGCTGACATATCCTGCTACCCAAATATGCAGCTATTTCATCTTTTATAATTGACTCCAGCATCTTCCCCACCACTGATGTCAGACTAACTGGTCTATAATTGCCTATTTTCTCTCTCCCTCCTTTCTTAAAAAGTGGGACAACATTAGGTACCCTCCAATCCGCAGGAACTGATCCTGAATCTATAGAACATTGGAAAATGACTATCAATGCATCCACAATTTCTAGAGCCACCTCCTTAAGTACCCTGAGATGCAGACCATCAGGCCCTGGAGTTTTATCAGCCTTCAGTCCCATCAGTTTATCCAATACCATTTTCTGCCTAATGCAAATTTCCTTCAGTTCCTCCGTTACCTTAGGTCCTCTGGCCACTATTACATCTGGGAGATTGTTTGTGTCTTTCCTAGTGAAGACAGATCCAAAGTACCTGTTTAGCTCATCTGCCATTTCCTTGTTCCCCATTATAATTTCACCCATTTCTGTCTTCAAGGGCCCAACTTTGGTCTTAACTAATCTTTTCCTTTTCATATACTATCCTTCTTTTACTATAAAGGAGGCTTTTACTATGCTCCTTTATATTTTTGGCTAGCTTACCTTTGTACTTCATCTTTTCCCCCTGTATTGCCTTTTTAGTTATCTTCTGTTGCTCCTTAAAAGTCTCCCAATCCTCTGGCTTCCCGCTCATCCTTGCGATGTTATACTTCCTCTCTTTTATTTTTATACTGTCCTTAACTTTTCTTGTCATCTACGGTCGCCCCTTACTCTCCTTAGAATCTTTTTTCCTCTTTGAAATGAACTGATCCTGCACCTTCTGTATTATTCCCAGAAATACCTGCTATTATTGTTCCACTGTCATCCCTGCTAGGGTATCTTTCCAGTCAACTTTGGCCAGCTCCTTCCTCATGGGTCCATAGTCCCCTTTGTCCAACTGTAATACTGACACTCCCGATTTTCCCTTCTCCCTCTCAAATTTTAGATTAAAACTTATCATATTATGGTCACTACCTCCTAATGGCTCCTTTACCTCGAGTTCCCTTATCAAAGAGAGGGTGGGGGTGTCTAAGACCAGAAAACGCATCCTCGGAATAGAGGGGTGTCCTTTAAGAATGGAGATGGAGAGGAATTTCTTTAGCCAGAGAGTGGTGAGTCTGTGGAATTTGTGGCCAGAAGCAGCTGTGGAGGCCAAGTCTGAATGTATAAGGCAGAGTTTGATAGATTATTGATTGGACAGGCCATGAAGGGATATGGGGACAAGACAGGAGATAGGGTTTGAGAGGAAAAACAGATCAGCCAAATGTCCTAATTCTGTTCCTATGTCTTATGACCTTATAGTCTTATAAGATCTATGTCAGTGTACATTAACCTGCATTGCAAAATGCATGGTCCAGTGAATGAAATTTAACTAGTCTATTTCTGTTTTAAAATGCTAAGTAAAATAATTGCTGAAATTGCCTATCAAAATATAACAATAAGTACCTCGGGGGATGGAGAGAGGGAGAGGGTGGGGGGGGGGGAGAAGAAAAAGAGAGCGAGAGAGAGAGAGAGAGAGAGAGAGAGAAAATTAGATTGATTATCACTGACTTGAAATTTGTCGTTTTGAGGCAGCAGTACTGTACAATATATTAAACAATTACTATAAGTTAAAAGAAATATTAAAAAATAAAAGTCATCCAAAAAGAGAGCAAATTAATAAGTTAGTGTTCATGGACAATTCAAAAATCTGATTGTAAAGGGGAAGAAGCTCTTTCTAAAACAATGAGTGGGTGTGTTCAGGCTTCTGTACTTCCACCCCAATTGTAATAATGAGAAAAAGACATGTCCTGGGTGATGAGAGTCCTCAATGATGGATGACTCCTTTAATAGGCATCAACTTTTGAAGATGTTCTTGATGATGGGGAGGCTGGTGCCCAGGATGGGACTGGTTGAATTTCTACCCCTCTGCAGCATTTTCTGATCTTGTCTGTTGGAGCCTTTATACCAGCTGCCGGTGCAGCCAGTCAGAATGCTCTCCACCTTGTGTGTGTAGAAATTAGCTAGTCTTTAGTGACGTAACAAATCTCAAAGTTCAAAGTTCTAAGTAAATTTATTATCAAGGTACACATATATTTCTACATACAATCCTGAGATTCTTTTCTTGCGGCCATACTCTGGCCAAAGCCCTGGCTTCGGACAGACAGGGCTTATCCGCAATGGATGGCAGCTCATCTAGGAGAGGGAAGACTCTGACCTCAAACCTTCACTTGCCTTGTGGCTATATCCATTCATGGGGAAGGCTTCGGGAGTTAACCCGGAGGGAAAAATCTAGAGCTGGAGTCCCTAAGGCAGTCCCACATTGAGTTTAATGTTGACTGGCAGCACCTGTGATGCTGCTGGTATCGGTTTTTGTTGTTCCTTTCGATTCATCAGATGTGTGGAGAGGAGGAGCTTGCTATATGTGTAACAGCTTGCTCGCCATATTGAACTGCCCATGCTTGCACATCTAGACAGCTAGGAAGCAATATTCATGGTCAACTTTGACCGACGGAGACTTCAACTCAACTCAACTCAATAAATACAAGAACCATAATAGAATTAATGAAAGACCACATCCAATTGGGTGATTAAACCACCAATGTGCAAAAGACAACAAACTGCAAGTTCAAAAGAAAAAAAAGAAATAAGTATTGAGAACATGAGATGAAGAGTCCTTGAAAGTAAATCTATAGGTTAAGGGAACAGTTCAGTGATGGGGCAAGTGAAGTTGGTTAAAGTTATCTCCACTGATTCAAGAGCCTCATGGTTGAGAGGTAGTCTTGAGGCCACTGTGTTTTGTTCATAATGGCAGCTGCGAGAATAGAACATGACTTCAAACTCCTGATGAAATATAGTTGCTGGTGTGCCTTCTTAATTGCATCAATATGTTGGGCCCAGGATATATTTTCAGAGGTGTTGACACTTAGTAACTTGAAGCTGCTCACGTTTTCCACTGCTGACCCTTCGATAAGGACTGGTGGCTGTTCTCCTGACTTCCCCTTTACGAAGTCCACAGTCACTTCCTTGGTGTTACTGGCATTGAATGCAAGCCACACTCGACCAGCCGATTTATCTCAGTAAGGTTTGCCTCATCAGAGAGATAGAGACAGAGAGAGAAGCAGAGACAGAGGAGAGACAGAGACAGAGAGAGACAGGGACAGAGAGAGAGGAGAGAGACAGGGACAGAGACAGAGGTAGAGAAAGAGACAGAGAGAAGGAGTTGGGTACGGCAGATATACATTTCTTCACATTTGTGCATTTATGATCTGCTCCAGGCAGATATTACAAAGATCTTTGGAATAAACAATGGAAGATCAATATAAACTCAATAATATGCCAATTCACCTGTATTTTTCTTCTAAGTTATTCTGTTGCTTAGAAGTCTATTTATCATTTCTGATAATCCCACATTTGCCACTTCAACCCCAAGTCATGTTCCATTCACAATCTCCATTTATATTCAGTTGTATTTTCAAGTTTCAATCCCTTTTTCCAAATCTTAACAAGACATTCCTCCCTATCGATGAAAACTAATCCATCTTTACAACTGCATGTAAGCATTTATTCATTAGAAGTGATGTCACTTGAATTCATTGTCTCATCCTAATTGTCGCTGAGCTACACTGGGTCAGGAGATGGTGGCAGTTTTCCTTCCTTGAAGACAGTAGTGAACCAGATTTTATTTATTTTATTTTTAGTTAGTGATAAAATATGGAGTGGGCCCTTCTGGCCCTTCAGGCCATGCCGTCTCGACAGCCCCTGACAAACCCATTTAACCCTAAACTAATCGCAGGACAATTAACCTCCCCAGTATGTTTTTGGACTGTGGGAGGAAACAGGAGCACATGACAAAACCCAGACTCTTTAAAGAACAATACCAGAATTGAACTCAGAACTGTGGACTGCCCTGAGCTGTAATAGTATTGCGTTAACTGCCACACGACCATGGCATCCAGATGAGAAATTTAATAATCTGGCAGCTTCATAGTTACTCTTACAGATAATTAGACTACTCTAAAATTACTTAATAAAATTTAAACATCCAAGATACCTGGTGAGCCTTCAGCTCATAAGTCTGTTTTTTTTTAATGTTGATCTAACAATTAAATTCTGCAGGTTCTCTATGCACTTCCAATCTCTGTGTGTTTATCCTGTGGTGACTGTGACTAAGTCACTGTAGACTAGAAGCTGGTAGTTTTTATTCCTCACACCAGGCCAGCATTCTCTTGCAGACTCTCAGTAAAATCTCCTCGAACTCAAAGTATATCAAATATTTATATGCTTAAGAACAAAGATAACAGCAGGTGATTTCATGCAATTTCAATTGTTGCAATGATAACATTTGCTTCAATATTTTAATGTCGACAAACGATTCTGTTGAAGTATATATTTACCATAGAGGCACATTGCTGGGATGAATTAATTCACATGGATAGCCTAAAGGCTTTTGAAGTCAGAGAATCCACACACTCAAAATTAGTGTTGTGTGGGCTGACTCGCTGGGTGCACAGATAATTGAAAGACCAAATATATTCATGAGCATATTTGATTTGCTAGGTAAAACATCAAAATCAATGCTGTCACGGCAACGGCATCTCACCCAACATCAGCAAAACCAAAAAGCTGATTATTGGCTAAAGGAAGAGGAAACTGAAGATCCATGATCTAGTCATCAACAGGTGATAAGAGGTGGATAAGTCATCTACTTTAAATTCCTCATTGTTACCATTTCATAAGATCTGTTCTGGTTCTAGCACATAAGTGCAATTACAAGGATGGTACGGCACTGCCTCTACTGTCTTAGAAGTTAGCAAAGGTTCAGCATGTCATCTAAAACTTTGACAAACTTCTATAGATGTGTGATCGAGAGGATACTGACTGGTTATATCATGCCCTGGCATGAAATGCTGATTGCCTTGAACAGAAAGGCCTACAAAATGTAATGGATACAGCCCATTCCATCCAGCTAAAGCTCTCCACAACATTGAGCACTGTCGCAGGAAAGCAACATCCATCATCAAGGGCACCCAACATCCAGACCATGTTCTCTTTTTGCTAGTGCCATCAAGTAGGAGGTACAGCAACCTCAGGTCCCACACCAGTAGGATAAGGAACAGTTATTACCCCTCAACCATCAAGGTCTTGAACCAGAGTGGATAACTTCTGTCATACGAAAACTGAACTAATTCCACAGCATATTGACTCCTTTTATGATCTCAATATTTATTTATTTATTATTATTTTTGGAGGGTTTTTTTTGTAATTGCACAGACCTGTGTCATTGGATGTTTGTTGTATGCAGTCTTTCATTGATTTTGTTCAATAATATAGACAATATAGAAGAGTACAGCACAGCATCAGTCCATTCAGCCCACAGTGTTGTGCCAAACCAGCTAAAAAACAAATTAAAAACACAAAACACTAGTCCCTCCTACCTACGTCATGTTCAAACTCCTCCGTCTTCGTTACGTCCATGTACCATCCAAACGTCTCTTAAAAGCCTGTAATGTATTTACCTCTACCGCCATACCAGGAAGTGCATTCCAGCAAACCCTGGGTGAAAAACTTAGCCCTCACATCCCCCTTGAACTTACCGCTTCCCACCTTCAATGCGTGCCTCCTGCTATTAGACGTTTCAACCTCGGGAAACAGATACTCTCTGTCCACTCTGTCTATGCCTCCCATAATCCTGTGAACCTCTGACAGATTTTTCCTCTGCCTCTGATGCTTCAGAGAAAACATCTCAAGTTATCCAGCCTCTCATGATAGCACGTGCCCTCTAAACCAGGCAGCATCCTGGCGAACCCCTTCTGCACCCTCTCCAAAGCCTCAATATCCTTCCCATAGTGAGGCAACCAGAATTGTAGGCAATACTCCAGATGTGACCTCAGAGTTTTATAAAGTTACAACATAACCTCCTGACATTGGAGCTCAGTGCCTTGACTCAGGCCATAGGCCTTCTTAACTTCAACCTGTGTAGCCATGAGCTATGAACTTGGATCCCAAGGTCTCTCTGTTTAGCAACCCTGTTAAGGATCTTGCCCTCAACAGTGCACTGTCTCCTTGCATTTGCTCTACTGAGGTGCAACACCTCACATATGTCTGGGTTAAACTCCATTTGCCACTTCTCAGCCCATATCTGCAACTGGTCTACATCATGCTGTATTCTTTGCACCATCCACAACTCCACCAACCGTGGTATCATCCGCAAATTCACTAACCCACCCATCTACATTTTCATCCAGGCCATTATACATCACAAACAGCAGAGGTCCCAGCACAGATCCTGCAGAATTCTGTTAATTACAAATCTCCAGCTCAAATAAGTCCCTCAACCCTAACCCTCTGTCTTCTATCCGCAAGCAGGTTCTGAATCCAAACAGCCAATTTGCCGTGGATCCCATGCTTCTTAATCTTCTGGATTAGCTTCCTATGAGGGACTTTGTCAAGCGTCTTACTGAAATCTATGTTGACAACACCTACTGCTCTACCCTCATCAACCTCTCTTGTCACCTTGTGAAAAAAACTCAATCAAGTTGGTAAGGAATGACCTGCCTCACACAAAGCCATGCTGGCTTTCCCTAATTTGGCCATGGGACTCCAAATGCTCGTATATCCTAAGAATTTCGTCAGCAATTTCGCTACAATTGACGTGAGACTCACCAGTGTATAGTTCCCAAGATATTCCCTTGCTCCCTTCTTAAATAGAGATACAGCATGAGCCACTTGCCAGTCCTCGGGGACCTTGCCTGTTGCTAGAAAGGACACAAAGATACTAGTCGTTGGCCCAGCAATCTCATCTCTTGCCACCTTCATTAATCCATTGTATTTCTTTGTATTACTGTAAATAACCACAAGAAAATGAGACTCAGGGAAATATATCATGACCAAGAGATGATCTTCTGCATGCTACAGCTGTAACATGTGGTTTTTTGAGTTACTATCACCTTCCTGTAGCTTGAACCAGTCTGGACATTCTCCTCTGAGCTCTGTCATTAACAACATGTTTTTGTCCACAGAACTGCCCACTCGCTGGATGTTTTTTCGCTTTTTGCACTATTGTCTGTAAATGCTAGAGGGAGGAGATCCACAGTTTCTGAGATATTCAATCTAATTGTCTGATATCAACAACCATTCTACAGTCAGACTCACTTTGATCACATTTCTTCCCCATTCTGATTATTTGGTCTACTTATATTTTTATTTTGTGCTAATGGCAGATCACACCTATCAGGAAGGTGCATTACCGCCACCTACTGTGATGCAGTATGACAGAAGCAATGATGGGGATCAGATCCTACCTCCCAAACCTACTTGAATTAAAAAGATCACCAGGGCATTACACCATTTAACTGACCCTGTTTCAGGTGCCAGAATATCCTGCACCCCAGATCTAACCAATTGCCTGAACATCTTCCCATTTTTAATGAATATTAGTGGCACACCATGATCACATGCTCCACTGTCTCTGGTACCTTACAAAAGTCACACCACCCATTCCCATGCTAACTAAGAAGTACCAAAATGGAGTGCAAACCCATATATCCAAACCTCAATCATGCCAACCATACCTCTTCCCTTCTATTCCTTCCCAAAAGGTGCCTCCCCTCATTGACTGATGGAAACAAATTGCAATATCATCTCTTTATCCCACTCATATCCCACAAACTCTGCCATTTTCCAATTCCAGCCAACCTAATACAAGATCTGGCTTCATACTTTCCTATATTGACTATAATATTTACCTCTGACATAGTAAGTGCCTTTTGGCTGTAACTTCTGCCCATTCGTTATCCAATACACCCACATGTGCAGGTACCCTACAAAACTGTACTACTATCCCCACACTCTCCAAAACATATAAATTGTAGTGCACTTCCATCGATAGATCAGGTCTCCTTCAATGCCCTTTGATTACAAACTCTGCAGTACCAAGGCAGAATCTGAGCAGATCATGATCTATTCGGCTTAACTTGTTTGACTCATTGCAAACTAATGATATTGACCATAAATGCTGCTGTATAAACAGTCAGCCTTAACATTAAACCAGGGGATAAATATCCCAGAGCCTGTCCGATTACTAACTGGGTCTTTAGAACCATCTGTAAAGAACGGCAAAAAGGGAAAATACTGCTGCTGTAAAGGACTAAAGTCCCCTCTCACCAGCCACAAGATCCTGCCTGACCCTTAGTAACGACAAATCTATTCCCACATCTGGAAATTTCCAAGGTGGGATTCCAGACCAGGTCACTGCTGGGCTAATCTACACATCCCCGCAACTATACTCCCACATGTATCCCCTAATTATCTGCCGAAAACATGTACCATCTCTGCTAGAATATTCCCAAAAATACATTAAAATGGATTATGTCAGATAGGACATCCCCCAGCCTACTATGGAAGGATATTTGGCCTGAACACAACTGAACCTGTTGACCATGACTGCATCCTTTTGTGCATTGTGTTGCTGCCACATAATTGGTTGATTAGATATTTGCATAAAAGAGAAGGTGTACAGGTGTACTTCCACTGAGTGAAAGTGCCTAGTTTGATGCAGACCAATTCATGTAGCTCCAGAATCAGATCTAATATCACTGGCATATCTCATGAAATTGGTTGTTTTGAGGCAGTTGTACACTGTCATCATCATGTGCCATGTCATATGATGTGGGTAATTAAGGTCTTCTATCTGTTTTTAATCTGAGAAGTTCTAATAAGCTCATCAAAACTTTTGCCTGGCCATCCCTTGATGTTACTCATGGATGCCTTGTGTTGCCGACTGCAACTTCTCCTTCCGTCAGTTTTCCCATCCTTGCAAGGTGTTTGATCTTCTCTTTCCTCAGTACATATCCCAGAAATTCTAGCTGCCGTTTCCTGACTGATGATATCAGTTCTCTTGTTATTTTGGCTTTTTTGCAACACTTCCTCATTTGTTAATCTGCCCTTCCACGATATTTTTATTATTTTTCTCAAAAAACACATTTCTGCAGCTTTGAGTCTTTCCTCATTTTTCTTCCATGTCTGTTTCATTGTTTCTTTGCCCACTTACAGTTCACATTTCTGTAATTTTTTCTTCTTTGTGACAACCACACATTTGCTCGTCTTGCAGTTGATGGTCAATCCTCTGTTTGCACTTTCTTAGCTGACCTTACCTAGTATCTCTTGGAGCTTCTCATTAGATGTTGCTCGGCACTGTGTCATCTGCGTATCGTAGGTTGTTCAAATTGTATCCACTAATTATCATGCTTGGTATACTGCTAATTGCTCCTAGAATCTTCTTGCTATAAAGGTTGAATAGATCAGGTGAGAGAACACAATTATTGTAATTATTGCGTTATCACATTGGAATACATAATATTAAAAAGCACGTAAACTACAATAAGAAATATATATTTTTTTTGTTATTGTAGTTCACAGGGTTTTTATATATATATATATATATATATATATATATATATTTAAGTATGTAGTGCAAAAAGAGAGCCAAAAAAAGTGAGCGAGTGTTCATGGGTTCAATGTGCATTCAGAGATCTGATGCCGATGGTGAAGGGGAAGAAGCAGCTCCTGAAACTTGAGTGTGTACCTCCTCCCGAATGGTGGCAATGAGCAAAGGGCATGTTCCGGGCAATGGGGATCCTTAATAATGCATACCACTTTTTCAAGACACTGCCTTTTGACAGTGTCCTTGACGCAGGGGAGGCTAGTGCCCATGATGGAGCTGCCTGGTTTACAAATTTCTGCAGCCTTTTTCAATCCTGTTTAGTGGCCCTTCCATACCAGATGGTGATTCCAGACTCATTGTCTTATGGTGGAGCGAAGCACACGAAGTCTCATGCTCATATCAGTTTAAAAAGTAAATTGTGAATCAGTAGTCTGTTCTCCATAGCCAATAATTTTTGTTTACATAGATAATAATTTAATTTCAAAACTGATTATTGCTTGTACTTCACATTTTAACAGATTTTTGAAGGCTCGTTGTCAGTTGCATTAATACTTGTTATCACATAACTCCATAACACCGGATAATTTATTATATCCAGTGCTGAGTGAGTGAGTGAGTGTGTGTGTGTGTGTGTGTGTGTGTGTGTGTGTGTGTGTGTGTGTGTATGCACATATGTGGAGCAGTGTGGTAGTGTAGCAATCAACACAATGCTTCACAGCAGCAGCTGTAAGATTGAGGTTCAATCCCCACCGTTGTCTATAAGGAGCTTGTACATTCTTCCGATGACCACGTGAGTTTCCTCTGGGTGCTCTAGTTCTCTCTCACATTCCAAAGGATGTGAATTGTGGACATGTATGTTGGTGCAGAGAGCATTGTCACACTTGCATGCTCCCAACACTGATTTGATTTGGTGCACACCATGCAATGTGTATGTGACAAATAAAGTTAATCTTTTTTTATGAACATGAGAGTAATTGAGAGGGAGGGAGAGAAAATGAGAGGGGGTGAGAGAGAGGGGAGGTTTGAGAGAAGGGTTTGAGAGAGGGGGTTTGAGAGAGAGAGAGGTGAGGGAGAGGGTGGGATGAGAGAGGGCCAGATGAGAGAGAAGAGGGTAGAGAGAGGGAGATAGAGGGGGAGGAAGAGAGAGGGGAGGGAGAGAAAGAGGGAGAAAGAGAGAGAGAGAGAGGAATAGAGGATAGATATACTCAACTTCCCTTCTGTTCAACTCCAAAAGCTCCCAATGACTTAATATAATATGAGTAGATAGATTTGACATTCTTCATTTTGATGAACAGAGTTGATATAAATCTTAAAACACACTAGTATATTTGGTGTAAATTAGAAACTCATGCAGTTTGGCTGGATTCATAACTCTTAATATCACTTGATTTATTTCAAGGTATATCAAATGAATACATGTATAGTTTAATAAAGACACAACTTTCTTCTCATCCTATAGGATTAATTGGATCTAGTAAAAGTTTCCAAAAATAAGCAGTGCATTGATAATGATCGAGTGAGTGTGTTGAGACTTTCAGGGCATAGTATTTTATGTGTTACTATGTAATCTGGTACTAAGAGCTCAATGGTTAAAGTGGATTCATCATTTAGGAGTTAAGGATAGAAGGGCTGAGAAGTAAAACATATTCTAAACCTGCTCTTATAAGCAGCTATTTCTTGTTATCTATTATGTCAGTTACATCTTAGCATCTATCATTGCTCACTGTGTGGCTGTCGCTTTATGCATGCACTGATTCAGCAGGTGATTGAGAAACTGTTTATCACCCTACGGAATGCAGTTCGCAGCTGTTTGTTCTAAGTACTCAGAAAGCTTGGGAGACAGGAGACAGAGTACAAATATCTGAAACATCTAGCAGGGGTTCCCGACCTGGGGTTCACGCTCCCCTTGCCTTAATGGTATTGGTCAATGCCATAAAAAGGGTTGGGAACACCTGGTTTAGAGATACAAATGACTGCTGGAATAAGAAGCAAAAAAAAAAGCAAGCAATAGGAGGAACTCAGTGTGTTAAATATCTGTTGAGAGAAATAGATTATTGACACTTCTGATTGTTACCTTTCTTCTGGAATATGCTAGACTTAATCTGGGCAAAAGCTACTTCAAATATGTTCTGGTGCAATGAAGCATACTCAGTGACCACTTTATTGGGTACACCCTTACCCACTCATTAATGTGAATAGCTCATCAACCAATCATGTGGCAGCAACTCAATGCATGAAAGTATGCAGACCTGGTTAATAGGTTCAGTAACAAAGAAGAAAAAATCTACAGCTGCTGGAAATCCTGAGCAACACACACACACACACACACACAAAATGCTGGACGAACCCAGCAGGCCAGGCAGCATCTCTGGAAAAGAGTACAACTAACATATCAGGTTGAGACTTTTCATCAGGTCACAAAAGGTGTTGACTCTGGAATGAGTTGTCAGAGGTAAAGGCAAATAGAGTGACAAAGTTTAAAAGTAATTTGGACTGGTGCCTGGAGAGGAAAGGGGCAGAGAGGCACTGTGGTCTAATAGAGGCAAATGGGATTAGTATAGATCACCATCACGGTTTATCATGGATGAGCTGGGCTGAAGTATGCAGTGCTCGACTCCGTGAGCTGACATTTGAAATTGAATGCCTTTCACCAGAAAAAAAAATGAAATATGGAAATAGAGTGAGGGAAGATTGCAGGATGAAGTTAACTGATCAAGGAATATTATTGCAAGGAGGAAGAGAAAGAAATTGGGCATAAATGAATAAAATATAGTTTTTTCAGAGGTGTAAATGGGAGAAGCTGATGTGAGATCTGAAATTAGCAAAGAGAAATTTGACATATGCTGGAAATCTGAAATAATATGAAACATTCTGGAAACATTACCTTCTCCTGGTAGATGCCATTTATCTCCTTCCATATACACGCGCACACAAATACGCATACACTTTCAGACCATTAGGCATAGGAGCAAAATTAAGCCATTTAGCCCATCAACTCTGCTCCACCATTCAATCATAGCAGATTTTTACTCCCATCCTTAGCCCCACTCCCCGGCCTTCTCCCTGTAACCCACACCATGCATCTCTGCACTAAAGTATGTATGTAGACATGTGTAAATATGTGCATTGTGCCTACTAACACACATACTCACACAGACAGACAAAGCAACACACACACAATCACTCAACTAGCTCTCCCAGACTTACAACTTTAAATCAACTGTTCACACATATAGAGACATATTCAGTCGCCTCAATTCTCAGCCTAGACCTACCTGTTAATTGAATGCAATACGGAGCTGATCACTCTCCTAGCAGAAAGTCACACATATTCATTATTTCTTTATCAAGCTGAAATAGTTCACACAAAGACAAGAAAAAGCAGCACGTACAGTATCTGATTGCTTAGCACAGGTGCACCAGGTCACTGCTGTAGCTTAAATAAACCTTAACACTTTCATTCCTGACAGCCCAGGAATGGTAAAGATATTTCTTTTGAAATGAGTAGCAAACTTAAAGAAGAAATTTAATCAAGGCTTTGATATTGTTATAAGCCTGCTGTAAAAAAACACAAAAAGATAAATCCAGCATCTGAAGGGCAATTAGTCTAATATGGGGAAGCTTTTGAGATAATAATTTGTACAATATAAATTGACATTTGGAAGGAGAATGGTCTAAAACATGAATTTTAGTTTGAAAAATTTGATTGACTTCTGTGATGAAGCAGTAAAATGGGCTAACCAGGGTGTTGCAGATCACACTGTGTGAGTAAAGAACTGGCTCAAAATGGATTTAATAATTAAACACATGATGAATTTGGTTTTAGAATTGAAACCCTGAAGATCAAAGTTTCAAAGGATAATTTTTAATATCAGAGAATGCATACAATACACAATGTGAAATTCTTCCTCTTCACAGACATCCGCAAAACAAGAACCCCATAGAATGAGTAATAGAAACAGCAAAGCCCGCTGAAGCCCACCCTTGCCCCCCTTCGTACATGCAGATGCAGAAGCATTGAACCCCCTCCGCCCACTCATGCCAGCAGAAACAATGACACCCTCCAACCCCCCATCATGCAAGCAACTGCAGAAACCCCCCAAAGAGACCCTGATCCAGAGTCCATCAAAACTACAGCCCATAATCCAGCACTTAGGCTCACTCTCTCCATCGAGGGAGAGAGAGGTTGCTCCTGCAATAAAGAGAGCAGAAAGCTGCAACTCACCGTTCCAATGTTACAAACTTCTGCGTCGCTTCTCCGAGTCCCGACTCGAGGACCAAGAAGCTCTCACTCTCCATCAACAGATAGAGAGAGAGAGAAAGGGATCGCTCAAGTACAGGGGTTTTCCTCCAACAAAGCTAGCCATTAGCAAACACACCAGCTGCTGTTCCAATGGTGTGGAACCATGTCATCCAAGATTAAAGGGACCGTGACAGCTTGGACAAAGAAATGGGAATATGTGGACATTATCCAGTGGATCTCACTTAACTGGCCATCAGTTAATTAGGGCAGCTGCTTATTTGGGACAATTCTAAAAAACACAAACTAATTGAGAGAATAGTCAGCATTCCTTCCTTTATTTGAGACAGGATGCCACTTAATTGGGACAGGAGACTGTTGCTGAAGAATTTCTAACTAGCCTCAACTGAGTGCAGTTCTGTGGTTATTTGTCACTATACTGTGCTTAGAGCAAACACTTGTTAAGCAGAGTCATTTGCTTGTGTCTGTGTTCAAAAAGCAGTAATCTTCATAAAACAGTTCTGAATTGTAAGACAATTTAGAACTGCTTTGCTCACTGCGGCCTGGAGATATGAGAAATGTCCAGGAATGAAAATGAAATGATTTTGCTACTTCAACAAATTATGAACTATGAAGAATTTGAAGGTATTGACAATCATCTTGAATGTTACAATGGTAATAATAATTTGGAGGATGCAATCATCAAATGCATTATATGAAAGCAATCCATTATTAACACTAGGTCTCTGTGCTGATTTTGAATGTATTGACAATCATCTTGAATATTATCTTTGATCCCCACCAGACACCAAGATCTCACTTGTGGCTCGAAGAAACTATCTGCATGTGACAGCGGCCACACACCAGTACATCACTTTGGCAGGCTAAACCAGGTGAGGGTAGCTGGCGGTTCTCATATCATGGTGAGATAAGGACATACGTGTCCAAACATGTGGAGTCAGCTCTGGCAGAATGGACAGTGAGATCCAATGGCCAGGTAGGCAATACTCCGTGGAAAGCAAAGGGCATGACAAGGCACAGAAGAAGTCATGGTCATCTACTGCAACCAGAGAAGACCACAGTTGTTCCACTGGAACTGTACTTCTGAGGTTGAGAAAGTGGAACTGCCCCAGTGTAGTGACTTTTCCACTTTAAAAACTCTTCCCCAGAAGTTTCTAGGTGTCATTGAATATGACAGACAACCACCAGTAGCATTGGTAATATTCTAATTTGTTCTGTATTTCATTTAAATTAATAATCAATTACTCAATTAAATGGTAATTTGTCTATTTTAGCACCTTTTAAAATATTTCATTGGCTAATTGGTGCAGCCACTTAATTGGGTCAAAATATACTGGTCTTGATGTGTCCCAATTAAGAGAAATCCATTGCATAAGACATAGGAGCAGAATTAGTCCATTTGGCTCATTGAGTTTGCTTCACCATCCTATCATGGCTGACTTATTATCCCTCTCAATTCCATTTTCCTGCCTTCTCCTTGTCACCTTTGATACTATTCAAGAACTAATCAACCTTTGCCTTAAACATATTCAATAACTTAGCTCCTACAGCCATCTGTGGCAATGAATTCCATGGAATCATTACCCTCTGGTTAAGGGAAATTCTTCCTTATCTCTGTTCTAAATAGACATCTCCCTATTCTGAGTCTGTACCCTCTGGTCCTAGACTCACCCACTACAGGGAACATCCTCTGCACATCCACTATCTCACCCTTTCAATATTCAATATGTTTCAATGACATCCCCCCTCTTTTTTTTAAACTCCAGAACCATCAAATGCTCCTCATATGTTAACCCTTTCATTCCTGGAATTATTTTTGAGAACCTCCTCTGGAGCTTCTCCAGCATCACCTCACTTTTTCTTAGATAATAGCCCATAACTGCTTACCATACTCCAAGTAAAGTCTGACCAATGGATTATAAAGCCTCAGCATGACATTCTTGCTCTTATATTCTAGTCCTCTCAAAATGAAATCTAACATTGCCTTCCTTACCACCTGCAAATTAACTTTTAGGGAATCCTGAACAAGAACCCCTCAAGTTTCTTTACACCTCAGATTTTTGAATTTTCTCCCTGTTTAGAACATTATCTGTGCCTTTATTCTTTTTACCAAAGTGGATGACTATACCTATACACTTCCCTACACCCTATTGTATCAAACATTTCTTTGCTCATTCTCCCAATCTGTCCAAGTACTTCTGCAGCCTCTCTGCTTCTTCAACACTACCTGTCCCTCTACCTATCATTGTATCATCCATGCACTTGACTACAAAGCCATCAATTCCTTCATCCAAATCATTGACATATAATGTGAAAAGAAGCGATCCCAACAATGACCCCAGACAACCAGAAAAGGTTTATTCACCCTTCATTCCCACACTGCCTCCTGTTAGTCAGCCAATTTTCTAACCATGCTGGTATCTTTCCTTTATACCATGGACTCTTTTCTTGTTCAACAGCCTCATGCGTGGCACCTTGTCAAATGTTGTCTGAAGATCCAAGTAAACAACTATTCTGCCTGTTATTTTCTCAAGGAATTCCAACAGATTTGTCAGGTTAGATTTTCTTTTAAGGAAATCCTGCTGACTTTGGCCTATTTTATTTTGTGCCTTCAAGTACCCTGAAACATCAATAATGAGGTATAATGGGCTCCAATATCTTCCTAGCCACTGAGGTCAGGCTAACTGAACAACAATTTCCTTTTTTGCTGTTGAGTGGCTCACCGAGCTGGCTTGTTGGCTTGCAGATGTTTCGTTACCCAGCTAGGCAACAGGTGGTAATTGTTGTCCAGGCTGTGTTAGTCCACCATTATGTAGTATTAACGTCCTTATTAATTGACGCATGCATTCAGGTGTGACTTGGCTCTTGGCTCTGGACTAATGACTTGATGCTGAAGTGAGATGTAAACTGGGTTCATTTTGACGTGCTTGTTATTAGAATGCTGTGTGGAGAACATAGCATCTAAGAATTTTTGGGTTTGTCGTTGATAGGCTTGGCCTGGGATAGTGACATTGGTCCAGTTGAATTGATGTGCTTTGCTGTCACAATGCATAGATACAAGGGAAAGTTTATCATGACGGTTTATAGACCATTGGTGTTCATGTACCCTTGTTGGTAGCTTCCTACCAGTCTATCCAATATAATGCTTGTTGCAGTTGGCACATGGAATTTTGTATATGTTGTTCATTCTGTGCTTCGTAGGTAGGGGTTCTTCTATTCTTGATAGTCACTGGCGTATTAGTGTGGCTCTAGGTTTGTGTGCTACTGTGATGTCAAATGCTTGTAGAAATCTACAAGTATTATATTCTGAATAACCTTTCTTCCAGTGGGCTGTACCACAAGCTGCTTTAAAATGTCATCACTTCAAGGAAGGAGCAACTTGAAAGGAGCAGTCTCGTTGGGAGGTGTAAGCAGAGAGGCCAGTGTTGGAGTCACGCCTTAGGCTCAACAATACCTTGGTTTTACCAATCTTACCCCATGACTATCGTAACATTACCATTTTTACATGAATTTTCTGTCCCGCATTGTAATTTGTAGCCCACATCTTGGCTAATGTTTAGAGGGCTGTATATAACTCCCATCAGTTTTTTTTTTACCCTTGCAGTTTCTTAACTCTGCCCACAAAGGTTCTACATCTTCTGATCCTATGTCACCTTTTTCTAAGGATTTGATTTCAATTTTTAGCAATAGAGCCACCCCAACCTTTCTGCCTTACTGCCAGTCCTTTTGATACAATGTGGATCCTTGGATGTTAAGCTCCCAACTGTGATCTTTTTTCAACCACAGCTCAAGAATGTCGACAGCATTATACCTGCCAATCTCTAACTGCGCTACAGGATCATCTACCTTAATCCCTATACTGTGGGCATTCAAATATAACACCTTCAGACAATATTCATCAAGCTTTTCAATTTTTCCCTTATGTTACACTTTAACTCAACCCTTTTACTGCAGTTTTGCCCTATCATTTGCTTGTTCCTTCTTACAGTCCCACTACACACTGCATCTAATTGTATACCAACTGCCCTATCCTCAGCCCTATCATTCCGGTTCCCATCCCCCTATCAAATCAGTTTAAAATCTTCCCAACACCCCTAGCAAACCTTCCCTTCAGCTCCAGGTATAACCTGTCCTTTTTGTATTGATTATACCCTCCTCAGAAGAGGTCCCAAGGATCCAGAAACCTTGCGCCCGGCACCTGTTCCTCAGCCATACATTCATTTGCAAAATGATCCTACTTATACCCTCACTGGCATGTGGCACAGTCAGCAATCCAAAGATTACTGCCCTGGAGGTCCTGTTTGCAGCCTTCTACATAACTCCCTATATTCTTTCTTCTGGACCTTCTTCCTTTTCCTACCTATGCCGTTGGTACCAATATGAACCACAACTTCTGGCTGCACACCTTTCCCCTTTTAGAATGTTGTGGACACATTCCAAGACATCCTTGACCCTGGCACTTGGAGGTAAAATGTCAACTCTGATGGCTATTTTCATATCCACGGAATCATCTATCAGCTCCTCTAACTATGGAATCCCCTATCACTACAGCATTCCTTTTCTCCCTCTTCCCTCTGAGCCACAGAGCCAGATTTACTACCAGAGATACGTCACTGTGGCTCCCCGCAGGGGTATCCAAAGCAGTATACTTGTTATTGAAGGGAATGGCCACAGGGGTATTCTGCATTGGCTGCCTCTTCCCTTTCCCTCTCTTGACAGTCATCCGGATACCTGCCTCCTGCAACTTAGAGGTGATGACCTTCCTTTAGCTCCTATTTATAAACTCCACATAAAACCAAAAGTTCTCGAGCTGCAGCTCCATTTTCTTGACATGGTCTCTAAGGAGCCGCAGCTCAATGCACTTCATTCAGCTGTAGTTACCAGGGAGAATGGAAGTCTCCCAGAGTTCACACATCTCACACAAAGAACATACCACTAACCTTGAACCCATTCCTATTTCACTAATAGACAAAGAAAGAGGAAAAAAGCTTAACAGAAACTTAATTAGAATCTCTGCCTGTGATCGCCCAAGCCTGTTGAGCCAAAGGCGTGACTCCAACACTGGCCCTTCTGCTTATACCTCCCAACGAGACTGCTCCTTTCAAATTGCTCCTTCCTTGAAGTGATGATTCTCTCTCTCTCACTTGCTACTTCAAATTATGACTCACTCCTGAAAGGACTTATTTTATGAATAAACATATATAAAAAACACCCCCTGGGGTTTGCTCAAGTGCTCAGTTCAAATCCAATTTTGGTCACAACAGCACTCATTATTGACTCCGCCTGTGGTGTACAGTAAGGGTAAATGGTTGATTTTCAAGTATATACTTTGGTATTTGTCAACGTAAGGAATAACATGAGTCCTGTAAAACTAATTTTTAAGGTCATATTTACCTAAAAGAGTATAAGGGTAAATGTGGTTAAAAATAAGAAATGACAGACTCTAGGCGAGCATGAACTCACCTGCGAAACAGGTGAATGGATGAAAAATGATGCTCAACACAATTAACAATGAAATTATATAATTGATGAAAGACAATTTTGACTAAAGTTTGTAGTCTGTGTGCAGTTTTCTACGATAGCATTATTATTTTAGCTTCAGTATCCTGGTTCATCCAGCTTTGTTATATTTGCTGCAATGTTGATACTTTCCATTCAGGTGTCTCTGAAATTCCTTCCTTCTTCCTGAACTGCAACTGCCCCTCTGTAATTATTGAAATTATTCTCATTTAATTTCCATGTCTCTATAGTTCCATGGAACCACCACAGAGAGTGTGGGTACATGGAACACCCTGTCAGGGATGGTGTTAGAATTAGATACGTCAAGACAGGTAAGGAACCCTTAGACAGGCACCTGGACACTGGAAAATAAAGGCTATGTAGGAGGGAAGTGCTCCATTGATCTCAGAGAGGGTTAAAAGGTCAGCACAACTTGCTGTGTCGAAGAGTCTGTACTGTCCTGTAATGTTCTATGTTCTTCTCTCACCCTCTCTCCTCCAGGACAGAACAAGGGAAGCCTGGAATACAACAGATCATTCTTCACAATTTCTGCTACCTTCAAAGAGATTCCACCAGCAGCCTCATCATCATCCTTTTCCCCTCTCAGCACTTTGCAGGGACAGTTCCCTTTTCAATTCCCTGGTCTAGTCGTCCTGCCTCTCCTTTTCAAGTCACTTCTTCTTGCAACTACAGATGAGCTAGAAACTGAACAAAGTTTATTATCACTAGTGTATGTCAGGACATTTGTTGTTTTGTGGAGCTGTACAGTGCAAGACAGAAACATTTGCTATAAGTAACAATCAAAAATGGTGCAGAAGAGGAATAGTGAGGTACCTTTCATGGGTCCATGGATCATTCAGAAACCTGATGGCAGAGGGGAAGAAGCAGTTCCTATAACATGATCTGTGGATCTACAGGCTCCTGTACCTCCTCCGATATAGCAGTAAAAGGAAGAGGGCATATTACGGATGGTGAGGGTCCTTAATGTGGAAGCCAACTTGTTGAAGCACTGCTCTTTAAAGATGTTCTTGATGGTGTGGAGGATCATGTCTGTGACATAGCCGGCTGAATCTACAATCATCTGCAGCATTTTTTTTGATCATGTGCATTGACGCCTCCGTGTCAGGCAGTGATGCAGCCAGTCACAATGAGCATCAATAGAAACTTACTCAAGTCTCTGGACATGTGTTCTTTCATCTCTTTCCTTCCCATCACCAGGGACCCAAGAAATCTTCCCAGGTGAAGCAATTTAATTTTCTTCCAAGCCAGTGTACTGTATACAGTGAATACAATTTGTTGTCTTCTGCACTGCAGAAACTAAATGCAGGTCACTTTGCTAAGCACCTGAGTACAATTTGTAGTGCTGACCCTGAATTACCCACTACCTGCACTTTATTTCCCTACCACACTGCAACTCTGACCTATTTGTATGTTGGTTCCTGTGGGGCCCACTGCAAGCTTGAGGAACAGCACTATCCAGCCATGTTTCCTTTTCACTATGATCACTGGGTAGGAAATACTGGAGCCATAGGTCCCACACCACCAGGTTCAGGATCAGTTATTACCCTCCCACTATCAGGCTCTGGAACCATGTGGCTAACTTCACTCACCTCAACACTGACTTGATTCTACAACTTATGGGCCCTACAACTCATGTCCTCAGTATTATTTATTGTTTTCATTTGCACAAATTTTCTTTTGCCAATTTCCTGTTCTGTTGAAGGGTCTTTGACCTAAAACAATAACTCTGTTTCTCTCTCCCAGGTGATCTGCTCAGTATTTCCGGTATTTCTGTTTAACTTCAATATTGTTTTTAAGACCATAAGATGATAAGATATAGAGCAGAATTGGGCCATTTGGTTGATCCAATTTCCTCCTCAGCCTCAATCTCCAGCCTCCTCCACATAACCTTACATACTCTGATTAATCGAGAGCGTGTCAACCTCCACCTTAAATACACTCAATAACCTGGCTTTGACAGCGGCCTGTGGCAATGAATTCAACTGATTCACCACCCTCTGGCTAAAGAAATGATGCCTACTCTCCATTCTAAATGGACATCCTTCTATTCTAAGGCCGTGGTTTCTGGTCCCAGACTCCCTCATTATAGGAAACATCCTCTCCACATTTACTCCATCTAGGCCTTTCAACGTTCAATATCGTTCAATAAGATGCCCCCTCTTTTAAATTCCAGCGAGTAAAGGCCCAGAGTCATCAAACGCTCTTCAAACACTAATCCTTTCATTCCTGGGAGTATACTCATGAACCTCCTCTGAACCCTCTCCATTCAGCACATCCTTTCTTAAATTAGGGACCCAAAACTGCTCACAATACTCCAAAAGAGGCCTCACACGTGCCTTGCAGAGCCTCGGCATTGCATCCTTGCTTTTACACTCCAGACCTCTCAAAATGAATGCTTCTTTGTTAGTGGCCCACACTGCCCAAACATGCATTGATGAACTTCTCTGTTGCTTGCTGAATCACTTTGGACTGTATTTCTTAGTTCTGAGAACCTCTGAACATACACGCATCACAAGACATGTTACACAGAAGGTCGAAAATCTCAGCTGAAAACTTCTTGAAATATGCAATCAGTAGATGATCACTTTCTGATAATGTTATGTTTAGCTTTGGTGCACACGGTAAGAATTCTAGGCCACAAAATACAATACATACTTCATTATCTCCAACAGCCATCTCTGTTATTTTATAAGGAGCCAAAACATTAAAAGCATCAATCTCCATACATCTAATTCCCTTGATTTTTTGGGCAGGTGTATTCTTAATTTTAAATTAGTGGCATTTTTCCACTGAAAATCAATTTCTGTATGTAATATGCAATAAAATAAAATATTAAGCATGACATTATGATAATTAATTGCATCAATTTATTAAAGATATTGAAATAAATGTCACACATCTCTTCATTAAGCTTTGCAGGAGAGCCAACCCCGTTGAGACTCTGGGAAAACATTTGCAGAAGGTTTAGAGAAGGATTGAGTTGCATGTGCAGTGATATTATCTGCAACACCTCTTCCTACACTACTACTGTGCTAAGACTTCACCCTTCATTAAATTTAATATTATCCTTTGAAACTAGTTCAGTCTAATATTCTGTAATCAGTGGAAGTTAATGAAATGTGATGTGTAATGACAATCAGTTTGGGCATATTAATGTACATCAAGTCGATACAATGTAAGTTGAGTTTTATTATAAATTTAAACAATCTAGTTAAGAACATATAAGTGCTATTGTAGACAGAACAATATTAAAATATTCAACTGTATTGGGAAGACAGAATTATATACTGTAGCGGTAAGATGACAGCATGCTTGGTCGAAGCGTTATCTCTGGGTCCGACAAATGGGCCCCAATAAATGGATGTTTGTCTTAAACATATTTATTCTGATTGCAAGCCACTGTTGGACATTTGCAATACAAGATTCTGCAAGTCTGGCTCATTGCTTTATTGATGTGACCGAAAGTGGGGTAGCTGCATGGTCTCAGTTGTTGTGTGGACCAAACCCTCATACTGAGATGTTGTCTGTTCCAGCACCCAGAGGAGGAGATGCCGGACGCAGTATGGGAGAGAAGAGAGGCGCAGCAGTTGCACTTGAATCCATGCTGAGTTGGGGGCTGACCCCTGCATGCCAGCTCTCATAGTGCTGCTGCTTGCCAGTGTTCTTTCTCTGGAAGACAAGCTGGATTGTCTTCAGCTGTGGGCGATCCAGTGTGAGATGAGGAACTACTGTATACTTGTTCTTGCAGAAATGTGGCTCCATGACAACATTCCTTGCTCCATCGATCTTCAGACCATACTACTCAGGGACTTGTGCTAATATTATTTTGTGTATACATCTATATGGTTGAATTAAGCTTGAACTCTTCCATAAAAATAATCATCCCTTATTGGGTTTTGATCCAATTTAAAAGAGGAAGAATATTTCAAGCTGAGAAACATAAAATGCTGCAAAAATAAACAAGTCAGGCTGTATTTGTTGAAAGAGAAAAAGTTAACATTTCGGGGGTGTGACCCTTCATAAAAAGAGTGGAAGTGAGATTTGCTCAATACTTTACCAAAGACCGGAAGGATAAAAAACACTGAGCGTGAATGCGCAGATATTTTGCCAGAGAGCAGAGAAGAAAAAATCAAGTTGCCATTCCTGGAAGGGAAATTCTTCTGCTTTTTCCAGTGTTTCCTCTGCTCTCATCTGCTTGTTTAATCTCTCCGTGCCTTGGTGGTCCTTCCTTCTATTGTGAGATCCTGAGTTCCTCAAGCCTTTACTAAAACACTTCCATCTTTCCTTTCACTTTTGAGCAAGTGCTAGATTTTCTGATTCAATTTGGTATATTACCAAAGATTCTAACAAATTTCTCAAGATGTTTTGTGGAGAGCATTCTAACTGGTTGTATCACCATCTGGTATGGAAGGGCCACTGCTCAGGATAGGAAAAGGATCAGACTGTTCCATTATGGGAACAAACCTCCCCATCATCGAGAACATCTCATGGAGGTGGATAACTCAAGAAGGCAGAGTTCATCATTAAGGGCCTCAACCCAGGGTGGTTGGTTGGAGATCTGTCCCGACCAAAGGAGGTGTAAGGTGCTCCTTCCCTCCCCTAGCCTGCACGTCACCTTTGGGCAAGGTGTGACACCGACTTCGCCCACCCGATCAGTGTCACGTGAAGCCATGGGTCTAGCTGGTGGACTTCTGTATGAGTAGATGGTGTATATCACAAGTCCTGCTTTTGCGACTAGTGACATCCGGCAGACAAGCTCTGCAGAGTATTGATAATGGCTGTGGTCATCCATCCCAGAATAAAATACTTCACAATACATAATAATATAAAAAACTCCACATTATAATTAAATTAAAGAAGTTCTGCAAAAGAGAGTTTAAAAAAAAAGAAAATTAAATATTGATGGTGTGTACATGGGTTCAGTTTTCATTCAGAAATCTGATGGCAGAGGGAAGGAGTTGCTCCTAAAACTTTGCGCGTGTGTCTTCAGGCTCCTGTACCTCTTCCTCGATCGTAGTAATGAGCAAAGACATGTCCCGGATGATGAAAGTCCATAGTGATGGATGCTGCCTTTATGAAACACTGCCTTTGGAAAAGGTCCTCTATGGTGTGGAAGCTAGCGCTGGTGATGGAGTTGGCAAATGAACTCGAAAATGATGCAGGAAATGTCTACTCCAATTGTCAAGTTCCCAATTCTCCACTGACAATTATTCTTGCCATTACTTGATCTTAGTCCCTTTTGAGTATTTTTTTAAAATATTCACAGTGTCAGCAATCAAATAACTTGCTTGTTCTTCGAACTCAAACAGAAAGATAAAAGAAGCTGGAAAGTCATCAGGTGAGCTTGTGGCAGTTCCAAACGCATGTGATATGACATGCCTGGCAGCATCTCACTTCATTGTGGCGCAGAGCTAATGGAACATTTCCCAAAGTCTTCCCAACGTCAAGATGTTCAGAGTGACTTATATCCAGGGTTAGATAACATCACCACGAGTCAGCAGCAACTCTATCATTTCTTCTACCTAAAAATAGAAAATCTTTTACAGCTCACCGAGAATGAAGATCGAGTTCTGCAGGGCATAAATGCTTCTTCAGTTTGCTTGTGTTCACCTTTTTGGTTGATTATCGTGAAGTGTTTGATGTACCTTGTGTCTACAGAAAAAACAAAATAAGTTGCAAGAGCCATGTATTCCGTGTTACACACTCATTATATTTATTCTGGTTATAAGTCACATTAGTGGGGATGTGGTATAAGCAAAGAGAATAAGCTTGGTAATGGGAATAAGAATAAGTTATTCTTGCTTATTTTGTGACAGTTTGTGGCTTGGGACTAGTGAAGGACATATCTTTGCAAATATCACATATTAATGCTTAACTGTATGTTTGCAACTTGCTAATAAACGATCAATATATGGAATTTGACTCATTGGAACTATCAGTTCATTGGAGCTGAGGGTGCATAATGCAAGTATAATAACCCTGTGGTGGTCGTAGGCTAGCAAAGTTTGTTTTGATTTTGGATTAATTTTTGCCACTACAGAAGTAAAGGAAGTAAATGAGCATGAAAGAGAAAACAACAGGAAAGAAAGAAAGGAAAGAAGGAAGGAAGAAATGAAAGAAAGAAGCAAAGAGGTTTTTTTTTCAAAGAACAAAGGCTCCATGAATGTAAACACAAGAAATTCTGCAGATGCTGGAAATTCAAGCAACACACATCAAAATTGCTGGTGAACGCAACAGGCCAGGCAGCATCTCTAGGAAGAGGTACAGTCGATGTTTTGGGCCGAGACCCTTCGTCAGGACTAACTGAAGGATGAGCTAGTAAGAGATTTGAAAGTGGGAGGGGGAGGGGGAGATCCAAAATGATAGGAGAAGACAGGAGGGGGAGGGATGGAGCAAAGAGCTGGACAGGTGATTGGCAAAAGGGATATGAGAGGATCATGGGACAGGAGGCCCAGGGAGAAGGAAAAGGGGGGGGGGAGAAAAACCCAGAGGATGGGCAAGGGGTATAGTCAGAGGGACAGAGGGAGAAAAAGGAAAGCGAGAGAAAGAATGTGTGTATATAATTAAATAATGGATGGGGTACGAGGGGGAGGTGGGGCATTAGCGGAAGTTAGAGAAGTCAATGTTCATGCCATCAGGTTCATGAAACTGGGTTTGGTTCTGATCGCCGCTGCAATCTGTGCAATGTTTGCATGACCACTTGAGTCTCCTCCTTTACGTTAGAATGGGCTGCCATAAACAATCAGCTGGAAGAACTCAGTGCTTCTAGCAGCATCTGTGGGGGAAAAGGAATTGTTAACGTTTCAGATCAAAAACCCCCCATCAGGAGTGAGAGTGGCTTTCCTCCCACAGATGCTGCTCAGTCTCTTGAATTCCTCCAGCAGATTGTCTGTTGATGGACATAAGAACAGGTTGCTGGCTTACAGAGAAATAAACAAAGGGAAGGGAACTAGAAGGAAGAGGCTAGGATAAGAGGGCACAGCCTCGGAATACAAGAGAAACGTGGAGGAATTTCTTTATCTAGCGGGTAATGAATCTGTGGAATTCACTGCCACAGATGGCTGTGGAGGCCAAGTCATTGGTTATACAATAGATTAGCGACTAGCAAGCATGTCAAAGGTTATGGGGAGAAGGCAGGAGAATGAGGTTGAGAAGGATAATAAATAAACCATGATGGAATGGTCGAGCAGAGTCAATGGGCCAAATGGCCCAATTCTGCTCCTATGGTTTATGGTTTTATGGACTACTAGGATTGCTGTTCCATAAGCCAACATGGACCCAAAGGGTTAAATGACCTCCTTCTGTGTTTTGCTTTTAGTTCATTCTTATGACCACATGTACCAAGATATGTTGGAAAGCTTGTCTCGCATACTGTTTATCACATTAAATCATTACACAGCGCTTTGAACTAGAATAAGATAAAATAATAACAATACAGGGTAAGGTGTAAAAGCTACCACGGTAAGCAATATACTGTCATACCATAATGAGATAGATTGTGAGACCAGGAGTCCATCTCATTATACAGAAGGTCCATTCAAGAGACTGATTACAGTGGGATATGAGCTATCCTTAAGCCTGGTGGTATGTGCTTTCAAGCCTTTGTATCTTATGCCTGAAGGGAGAGGGGAGGAGAGAGCCAGGGATGGGCGGGGTCCTGATCATATAGGCTGCTTTACTGAGCCCTTCGAGGGGAGGCTATTTCCTCTGACGTGCTGAGCTGTGTCCACTATTCAGGCCAAGACCTTCATCAGCATTATGATGTTTCTTTATGTATAAGGAAGGAGTAAACGGATCTTTTTAATCCAGTGTTAAGAAGAGCAACATTTGTTCAATAAGATACATCGCGGAATAGGCCGTTCCGGCCCTTTGAGCTGTGCCATCCATCAATCCACTGATAATCACGGGACAGTTTACAATAACCAATTAACCTACTAATCAGAATGTCTTCAGATTGTGGGAAAAAACCCAGTTAGTCACAAGGACAAACTCCTTAGAGGCAGCAGTGGGATTTGAACCCTCGTTGTATGTACTGTAAAGAATTGCGCTAACCGCTCTTCTGCTACAGTTATATAAATACTTTCAGGTGAAGCATTCTAGATCGTTAGTATATTTTCCTCACGTTACCCCCGAATCTTCAACCAGTCACTGTAAATTATTGCCCCGAGATTCTTAGCATTAGTTGTTTGTGAGAATTTGTCTTTTGCATATTTGTTAGTTGTCAGCCTTTCCTTATATATAGTTTTTTCATAAATTATATTGTATTTCTTTACTTTCCTGTAAATGCCTGCAAGGAGATGAACCTAAAGATAGTATATGGTGACATATATTAAGTGGACTTTTTATTAAGTACATAGGTACACCTATTCATTCATGCAAATATCTAATTAGCCAGTCTTGTGGCAGCAACTCAATGCATAAAAGCATACAGACATGGTCAGGAGGTTCAGTTGTTGTTCAGACCACACATCAGAAAGGAATAATGTGATCTAAGTGACTTTGACCATGGAATGATTATTGGTGCAGGTCAGGGTCATTTGAGTATCTCAGAAACTGCTGATCTCTTGGGATTTTCATGTATAACAGTCTCTAGAGTTTGCAAAGAATGGTGCAAAAAAACAAAAACATCCAGTGAGCAACAATTCTGTGGGTGAAAACACCTTGTTAATGAAAGAGGTCAGAGGAGAATAGCCAGTCTGGTTCCAGCTGATAGAAACATGACAGTAACTCAAGCAACCATGTGTTACAACAGTGGTGTGCAGAAGAGCATCACTCAATGCACAACATGTTGAGCTTTGAAGTGGATGGGGTATGGCAGCAGAAAACCTCGAACATACTCTCAGTGGCCTCTTTATTATATACAGGAGGTACCTTATAAAGTGGCCATTGAGTGTTTTTGTAATAAATTTACTTTGACTTTGACCTTTAATATAAGGATACTCATCCTCTACTTATGCAGAAAACATTATCTAAATGCAAGACTTTCTTCCTCACTTGAAATTTTCCATCTCAATATGTAAGTACTTTTTATAAGTCTGAAATCCGGAAGATATACTGATTATTCTAGAATGGGTTTTGCAGTTCAACGGTTCAAATTAATATTTGGGAATAACAGTATACAGCCTGAAATTCTTACTTTTCACAGAAACATGAGAACCCCAAGGACTCCCTCCTCTCTCCCATGCACAAGTAGCAGCAAGAGCATGAGCCCTTCCCTTTCACTCCCCCACTTGTATTTAATATTTCAGTAATATTGTAAATATATAGTTAGATTCGTGTTCTTTGTTGTTTACATAATATTTTGCAGGTTATATTTATGAACTACATGGATGGCATGAATCATCATGCCACTACATCGTAATGAATGCGCCTCACCAAAAGAGAAACTAAATAGACCCTTTCCTCCTGCTCCCGTGTTTTTCTTTCAAATAGTTTCTAGAGTTATGAAACATCACAGGTTTCAACACTAAGAATTGGATCCAACAAAATGCTAGTCAACGTTTAGTGATACCAAAATCTAAAAATACTTTTCAACAGTAATAAATATTTTATACATCACTTCAGTGGCACCTAATTAACCTTTAAACATGATCGTATTACTCTTTCCACTATCGATATCTAAGCTATGGTATGTTTAAAAGCTGTTGGGGTAGTTAGTAAAGATTGGTTTACTTGTAACTTAAGAAAAAAACAGATGAGCAAAAGAATTTTTTAGTTTTTGTGTGTCGGATTTGGTGTGCGTACCTTGCATTAATCAAAGATGCCCCATGGGCTTGATTCTTTCCTCTATATTCTAGGTAATAGAGTCACAAAGTTGCATAGCATGGAAATAGGCTCTTTGTCCCATCACATCTACGCTATCTTGGGGGTGATGCAGGTTCATTATGATTTTTAATGGCCTTACAGAATTGGATAAATATCTTAAAGAAAGAAAATGTCTAGTTTTTCTGGGAACACACTTGTGGCTGGCTGCTTGCTCTAAATGTCATAGCACAATGGTCTGTGCTTCTCCCATGTGGATCCTGTCACACATGCTTGATTTGGGCGTTGACTGGAGTCTGCATGATTTCCCTGTCACCAGTTCAGAATGAGAATCAGAATCACAATCGGGGTCATTATCACCGGCATGTGTTGTGAAATTTGTTAATTTAGCAGCAGCAGTTCAATGCAATATATAAGATAGAAGAAAAAAATAATAGTAAGTAAATAAGTAAATCAATGACAGTATACGTATATTGAATAGATTAAAAATAGTACAAAAAGAGAAATAATAGATATATTTAAAAAGTGAGTTGTAGTGTTCAAAGGTTCAATGTCCATTTAGGAATCGGATGGCAGAGGGAAAAAGGCTGTTTCTGTGCCTTCCAGCTTCTGTACCTTCTACTTGTTGGTAACAGTGAGAAAAGTCATGCCCTGGGTGCTGGAGGTCCTTAATAATGGACGCTGCCTTCCTCGGACACCGATCCTTGAAGGTGTCCTGGGTTCTTTGTAGGCTAGTACCCAAGATGGAGCTGAGTAGATTTACAGCCTTCTGCAGCTTCTTTTGGTCCTGTGCCGTAGCCTGCCCCCCCCCCACCCATACCAGACATATTAGCAGTTTTCCTAGTTGCTCTAGTTTCCTTCCATTTCCCAAAGATTTGCTGATCACTAAGCCAGTTGGTTACTATGAATAAGCGAATTGAGAAGACTTGATTGGAAAGTGAGAGAAAATAGATTTTTAATAGATGGGATTGAAAAGATTAGTTTTAGATTGTTTCATCATATGTGCATTGAAACATCGAAACATACAGTGAAGTACATTGTTATGCTTAACAGCCAACACACTCTACAAATTTGAAGCTTTCAAGTGTTGCCACACTTCTGGCACCAACAGCACATAACTGCATCTCACTAACCTTAACCATATGTCTTTGGAATGTGGGAGGAAAAGCTGGATCATCAACAGGAAACCCATGCAGTCATGAGGAAAAAATATGAACTCCTTACAGACAGCTGTGGGAAGCAAACCCCAAATGGTGGCCTTTGACACAGTAAAATGATTAAATTAACTGCTAATCTACTATGCCGGTATTGACTCAATGGGCTGAATGGCATCCACAGATCTCGTAAGAAAACTTGATATAAAGAGTCTTCACAAATTTGATGAACAAGGTTTTCTCCTTTTATGCTGTAATGTATATTTATTATTCTATTATATATTAGTTCAAGGTTGCAGTGGGAAATGAAATACCTTTGAATTGCAAATGCTGTTATAAATTGGAAAATGCCAAAGCTAAGCTTACTCATGAGCAGCAATGTAGCATTGATAAGATAGTCTAATCTTTTTAAAAATTTAAAGCACAGTAACAGCCCTTCCTGCCCAACATGCCCATACTGCCCGATTACCACAGTCTTCACAGAGTGAAGGAAGGAGAAAGAAAGCTAGAATAAGTAGGTGGGGGGAGGGTAGAGAGTTCAAGCTTGAAGGAGATAAGTGAAACCAGGTGAAGATAAAGGGATGAAGAACAGGAAACTAATAGGAGAGAACGGGGAAAACAATACAATTACAGCTAATACAACAGGTTAAACACAAAAGCTTCTGCAGATGCTGGAGATCTAGAGTAACACACACAAAATGCTAAAGGAACTCAGCAAGTCAGTCAGCACCTATGGAGGGAAATAAATAGTTAATATTTTGGGCTGAGACCCTACACAAAGACTTTTCTTTTGTGAAATGTCCACGGCAGACACCACAACACAATGAAGAGGTAAAATCAAAGCCACCTCTAAAATTTTCCAAATGCATCGGTAAGATAAGTGAATCAAAATCAATGTCTATCCCAGATCAATATTTCAATGTAGAGGATTTAACTACACTTAGCCGGCTCTAATGGCCCGACTGCATTAAACACCCACACAACATCTTACCTTTTCAGAGTGGGAACACAGTAGTGCAGTATGTGGATCTGCTGCCTCACAGTGCCACAGACCTGGGTTCAATCCTGTCCTCTGGGATGTTTGTGCGAAGTTTTGCATATTCTCCCTGTGGCTGTGTGGGTTTCCTCCAGGTTCACTGGTTTCCTCCCACATTCCAAAAACATGTGAGCTGTCAACTTAATTGGCCATGGTAATTTGTAGAACCTGAGGTGAAATCGATGAGAATGAGGGGAGAATTTTAAAAATCGCTTCGATGTAGGATTGGCTTAAAGGTGTGCTTGATAGTTGGGATAGACTTCATGAGTCTGAATTGGATTAGAAGCCTTTCAGTTTAAAGGTTCTCATCTTTGACTTGAAGCAAGTCATCCTCAACTCCAAGTTGAGGAAAAAAAAGAAAAAGAACCTCACCTGAGATTCTATCCTAGACTCTCTGGAATGAGATGTACATCTACAACATTTTGAATCTGAAATTGTCCACCAACCATAACCTAATTTATAGCTACAATAAATGAGGAATATTAAATGTTTTAAGAACATTCTCAAAACATTCTTATTTAAATGGTATAATGTCATCCTTGAACCTCTGGCCCATGATTAAAGATGAACATCTGGGAAGGGACTGAACATCTGGGAAGGGATTGATGACCTTATACTTCTCTGACAGGAATGTGCAGAGGCCAGCTAGAGATGCCAAGAGGAGCACAGAACTTCCCAAAACTATTACTGGCCCGGATTGAGATGACAGCACATCTAGTTAAAGCAGTGTCATGCTGGCTCTGTAGCTTTGCAACAAAGAATCGAAGATTAGATGCATGCTTTATATTGATATTTCTGAAGGCACTCAATCATATAGGTTTAGGATTGTGGTTAATAACTTTTTCTGCACTGCCAGAAATCTGATTGAGTCACCATAACTGTAAGGTCCCAGCTGCTGTAATATTAACAGTATGGATTCTGAACACTAACAGAGCTCCTGCTGAAAACAGGTGCAATATTAACACCAGCTTTGACTGAGCTCAGCATTATGTTGGCAAGAGAATGCAGACAAACATATCCTCTTGGTCAACAGAGGCTGAGTAATGGCCAGAAAATCCAAAGGGCACTCTGGACTCCAGAAAGTATTTGCAGACTTTTCTGATGATGACAAAACTACTACTGCCACCCATCAATGCCATTTCTTCCCAACCATTTGATAATTGTTGCTGGTATTCCACCAACTTAATTCCTGTTGGTTGGGTACTAATTCTGACCTGGCATCTGGAGGGCCTCAGGGGATTTTCATTTAGAAAGGGTTCCCACCTTGAATGCCTGTCAGGTGCCACACTGATATAGTCTCTGGGCATGAAGCTCACTACTTGACAGCTTCATGCTTCCCACTCCTCCTTCCTCATAAATATTAACACCTCCAAAATAAATACATTATACAAGATGAGATATCATCAGATTCATTCCAAAAGTGTGAGGAACTTAAATCAATATTTGGTGCCTAATGAAGTCAATGTGTCAGCTCTTGGTTGTACACTGCCCTGCATTTCGACTCTCACTGAAGACAATAAATCTATTTGTCGCTGTAATCGCTAATTGATGTTGGAAGTCATGAAGGATTGTCCCATCCATTAAAATAACTATTATCACACTCACCATGTTTACCCCGGTTTTACTGAAAGATAAGCAAGCTCTGTTCCTTTTCCCAGCTCCCCATCAAAAGCTGGATCTGTGGTCAGCTGTGGCCCTCTGTACTGCAAAGCTGTGAGCTCAAGTCTGACTCCAGGAGCTTGAACGTAAATTCCAAGCTGATATCTGATCAGCGCAGTGTGAAAGAGGTGTTATCTTTCAGCTGAAACTTAACCTTTTTAATTTATCTATATGAAGAGGCGATAAAGGTGACTGCCAATAAAGATGCAGTCCTTACAAAAACAATGAGTTGTGTTTAGACCCTGTACCTGTATGATATGATTTAGGTAATAGAAGGTGTCTGTTCACATAGTCATGAAGAAACAATATCATTTCATGCCAATGCCCTCACCACCATTGAGCTCATCTACAAGAAAAGCTGTTGCAGAAAAGCAACATCCATCATCAGGGAGATCTGCCACAAGGACATGCTTATTCCTCACTGCTGCCATCAGGAAGAAGGTACAGGAGCCTCTGGACTCACAGGTTCATGAATAATTATTACCCCTCAACCATCAGGCTCTTAAACCAACAGGGTTAACTTCACTCAACTTCACATGCCCCATTATTGAAATGTTACCACAATCTATGGACTCACTTTCAAGGACTTTTTATCTCACGTTCTTGATATTTATTGCTTATTTATTTATAATAATAATAATTATTTATTTATTTTTGTATTTGCACATTTTGTTGTGTTTTTTACACTGGTTGAACGCCAAAGTTGATTCTGTTATGGTTATTATTCTAAGGATTTATTGAGTATGCCCACATGAAAAAGAATCTCAGGGTTGTATATGGTGACAAATATGTACTTTGGACACAGAAAGAAGTCCTTTGGCCCACACACTCCATGTTGGCCATTGAGTACCTTTTATGGTGATATCACAGCAGCAACCTTGCACTCGATGTCAGCAAGACCAAGAATATAATTTACAAAACCTGCAGAGATATAAGTGAAAAACAATGGAATCACTCAGCAGGCCAAGCCACATCTGTAGGACAAGAAGCTGAGTTAATGTTTCAGGTTGAAGACCTTTCACCAGAACCTGGAAGGAGAGAACCTGTCTTATTATTAATTGGCCCCTTCATGAACATTATAGTTTACTATTTTCCTAACTAAATAATTGTCCACTTCAGGAAGGGAAGTCAGAAGAACACAGACTTGTTCTCATTGAGTTGATCAGCAGCAGAAAACGTGAGCAGCTTCAAATTCCTGGCTATCAACAGCTCAGAGGATCTATCTTCTACTCCATGAAGATTAGACCAATGTACATAAACCACTGAGAGGCTGGAGCAGGGGTTGGAAAACTACTGAAAGTGGGAGGAGGTCATATCATATAGAAAACAAAAATGCAGGTCATCGATTTAATCATGAGAAAAACACCAGCAGCTCTATATCATAAGGATTTTGAGAGATTTGTGTTACCAATGTCTCTTAAAATATTTAATATTTTCATGCAGGAGAAGACTCTGACTGGTTCCATTGCAGCCTGCTATGGAAGTTTCAATGCACAGGTTCGCAAGAGGCTGTAAAGGTTTATAGATTCTGCCAGCTCCAACATGGGCCCAGTTATCCCAACTCTCTTCAAAAAGCATGCCTCAAGAAAGCAGCACACGTCTCTGAGAAACCCCACCACCCAGGATGTGCCCCCTTCTCATTACTACCATTAGGAAAGAGATACCAGAGTCTAAAAATCAATACTCAGTGTTTAAAGAGCTGCTTCTTCTCCTCCACTACCAGATTTCCGAATGGACCATGACCAAATGAACATCACATCATTATTCCTTTTTTGCATTTTTAAAATCTTTGTGATTGATTGTAATTTTATGTTTGTGCTGTACTGTTGCTATAAAAAAAACAAACCACATATAAATCAGTGACAATAAACTCGATTCTAATTTACTAATCCTGTTTACCCGCATTTCTTGGTCCATACCATTTTACACTTGTTCAGGGTTCACGACCAGAAAATCATATATAACATAACAGTATCATCAGACTCCAGTAAGTGCTTCTGATACACAAAACAAGTGTTAATTTGGATACTTTCTGAATATTCTGAGAACTTGTGTCTTCATCACCATCTCAGTTAGCGATTCCAAAATCCAGCCACTGACTAGGTGATTTTGTTTTATTATATTACTGTTAAAGCTCTTACTCCTTACTTTCAACCAATGCTCTGATTACAAATATATTGATGGGCAAATATTATGCAAACATTGGACAGTGACAGGTGGCTTTACAAACCAGTCCAACACACACAAAGTCCTTCCAATAATTAACTACACTTACATGGAGTATTTCCACAGGAATGCAACAGACATCATCAAAGAACATTCACCTTCCAGGCTATGCCCTTTTCTTGCTACCAGCATTGGACAGGAGTTAATGAATACTTAGATCCCACACCACCAGTTTCCAGAGCTATTATTGCCCTACACCTATCAGGCTCCTGAACAGGGGTGGATAACTTCATTCACCACTATTCTGAAATGATTCTTCAAATATTTTTATCTGTTACATGAGAAAATATAATCAAAGCACTATCACTGAGTAGAAATGGGTACCATTGACAGGTGTGTATTTATGCCACATATACTCAGTGACCACTTTATGAAATACCTCCTCTTCCTGATAAAGTGGCCACTGAGTGTATGTTTGTGATCTTCTGCTGCTGCAGCTCATCCACTTCAAGGTTTGTCATGTTGTGAGTTTAGAGATGCTCTCCTGCAGACCACTGTTGTAGCGTGCGGTTATTTGAGTTACTTTGCCTTCCTGTCAGCTTGAACCAGTCTGACCATTCTCCTCTGACTTCTCTCATCAACAAGGTGTTTTCAGCTCACTGGATGTTTTTATTTTGTTTCATGCACCCTTCTCTGTAAGCACTAAAGACTGTTCTGCATGAAAACCCCAGGGAATCAGTAGTTTCTAAGATACTCAAACCACCTTGTCTCACACCTATAATCATTCTATAATCAAAATCAAATAGATCATATTTATTCTGCATTCTGATGTTTAGTTTGAACAACAACTGAACCTCTTAACCATGTCTGCATACATTTACGCTTTAACTTGATGCCACATGGTGGCTGATTAGATATTTGGATTCACAAGCAGGTATACCTAATACAGTGGCCACTGAGTTTAAATTACTTGCTCTGTCTCCGTGTGCGGCTCTGTCAAATAGAGTCTATCATTCCCTGACCCAGCTTTTCCCATTTAAAAAGTAAAAGACAGTTTCCTTGTCTGAGGTAATATAACACAAAAAACTTTCTCCCAACTCCACTAGTGACAACAGATACTTATATTTTCTAAGCCTGCCAAGAATCAAAGGAGAAGATGCACCTGAAGAATCCTATTTCCTTCAAGAGAACCTTTTACTGTAAGCATTCCTTTGATCAGAGAACATAAAAGGCAATGATAGAATAAAATTGGGGAAAATTGCAGGATTATATCTGAGAAATGTTGATAACATTATGTTTTCAACGAGTTATTGATTGATTGATTTATTTTTGGTTCTTATGTCTGTAATTGACTCTTAAAATATTAAATGTATACAATTGAAAATTGGTTCAGGATTTGTAGAAAGCTTGGTTGTGATTTTGTTTAATCTATAGGTTTGAAAATTGTCTGTGCACTTGTTGAAGTAAATCGTGGTATATAGGCACACCTTAATGAATTTTGCATGTTGCTAATATTCTCCCTATTATTCATCTACACTTGCCGATGAGTTGGTTCATATTCTTGTCGAGCAGGAAGCAATTATTCTTGCAGTTAGAATGCAGCTATCTGCCAAACAAATCCTTCCTCACCTTCTGTTGAAGTATCCTTTGCAAATTGCACAATCACCTAGTTATTTGCATTTTTGAGTCCCCAGTCAGGGGAAACAACCTCTTCACATCCAGCCTGTCAAACACTTTGAGAATTTTATACATATCAATGAGATCACCTTTTACTTTAATCTCCATAGAATTCTGGTCCGTTTTAAGCCAAATTTATGAGAAGTTTCCATATAGCAGTAAAGTTATGCCGAGATAGAGTACAGATGATTGGGTAATTCCACTTTCAATTAAGGTTGGTTCCTGCATTGCTCTATGTGACTGAGATTGAACTGATGCACGTAATTTGACTTGAACTGTCCTCCACTCACTGCACTTCTCTGCAGAAATTAACCTTTTTTTAAAATTTTCGAAACCTGACAAGAATCAAAGGAGGAGATGCACCTGAAGAATCCCATTTCCTTCAAAAGAATCTGTGGCTTCTGTCATGCATTATAATTACTTCAAAAATGCAGAAAATGCTGGGAATGTTATGTAATATCTAAGGGAAGAGATTTCGGATCTGGAGGTGATATTATCCGTAAAGTCTTTTGGAAATTAAGAATAAGGTGCAAATGTGATAGCTATAGTTTATTTTAATTCAACTACCCATTCCCAATCCATTATGTCTGTCCGTAGTCTCCTCAGTTGCTTCTCTCAGGTTGGATGAGTAACATCTTACAGTATATTCCATTTGTGTAGCGTCCAAACTGATGGTATGAAAATCAATTTATCAGACTAGTGCCAATTTAACCCCTCTCCTCCTTCTTTCATTTTCCATTCCCCACTTGCTTCCCCGCTCACCTTTTCTCTTGTCCTCACCTGCCATCACCTCCCTCTGGTGCCCATCTCCTTCTCTTCCTTCCATGGGCCACATCCTTCCCTGTAAGATTCCTTCTTCTTCAGACATTTACCTCTTCCACATTTCACCTCCAGGATTATTAATACATCCCTACTCCTCCACCCATGCTCTTTCCCCCTCACCTGGTTTCACCAATCATCTGTCAGCTTGTATTCCTTCCCCTCCCCGCATCTTCTTATTCCGGTTTAAGCCTCTTCCTTTCCAGTCCTGATGAAAAGTCTTGGCCCGAAACATCAACTGCATATTCCCCTTCCCCCACCCACAGATGTTGTCTGAACTGCTGAGTTCCTGCAATATGTTGTGCGTGTTGTTTATACAGTACTGTGTAAAAGTCTTACTCACATGTAAAAATTCAGTGTTGCTTTCAATATGAATGAAATTTAAAGTTTTAAATATAGAAAAGTACTATAAAGAGCAGTAAACAGTAAAAAAAATAATTTGATCAATGCAACACCTACAAAATGCTGCTTTGGATTTCCACCATCTACAGATTTTCCCATGTTTGTGAAGTTCAATCAATATTTGGTGTGACCTCCTTTTGATTTTTAATACTGCAACAATTCTCATTTGTACACTGTCATGCAGTTTTATAAGAAGATCAGCTGGTACATTGTTCTAAGCACCTTGGAGAACTTGCCACGGTTCTTCTGCAGACTTTGGCTGTCTCACTTGCTTATTCTCTCCAGGTAATCCCAGACAGCCTCGATGATATTGAGATCAGGGCTCTGTGAGGCCATATCATCTGTTGCAGAACTCCTTGTTCTTTTCACTGAAGATAGCTCTTTATGACCTTGGCGATGAGTTTGGGGTCATTGTCTTGCTGCCAAATGAAATTGAGACAGATCAGATGCCTTCCTCAAATAGTTCTCCTCCACCACCAATCCACTCCATCTAGCAGAACTTGTCCTCACTCTTAATGAGTTTTCCTTTGGCTTCTCAAACTTCTTTCAAACAAAAAGTGTAACCATGAGTAAATGCATGGGTCCCATCTATGGCTGCCTTTTTGTCAGCTACACGGAACAGTCTATGAGGGGAGACCTCATAGAAACATTTCGAATGTTGAAAGGCATGGACAGAGTGGATGAGGCAAAGTTGTTTCCCATGATAGGGGGAGTCTAGTGCGAGAGGGCATGACTTAAGGATTGAAGGGTGCCCATTCAGAACAGAAATGCAAAGAAATATTTTTAGCCAGAGGGTGATGAATCTATGGAATTTGTTGCCATGGGCGGCAGTGGAGGCCAAGTCATTGGGTGTATTTAAGGCAGATATTGATAGGTATCTGAGTAGCTATGGCATCAAAGGTTATGGTGAGAAGGTGGGGGAGTGGGACTAACTGGGAGAATGGATCAGCTCATGATAAAATGGCAGAGTAGACTCGATGGGCCGAATGGCCAACTTCTGCTCCTTTGTCTTATGGTCTTACGGTCTTATGTTCTGAGTCTACACCAGTATCACTCCTCAACTTTTCCTACACTACATCAATAACTGCACTGGTACTGTTTCCTGCACAATTATGGAACTCATCAACTTCATCCAACTTCCACCCTGCACTTAAATTTACCTGGTCAATTTCTGACACTTCCCTCCCCTTTCTTGACCTCTCTGTCTCTGTCTCTAGAAACAGCTTATCTACTGATGTGTATTATAAACCCACAGACTCTCACAGCTACTCGACTATACCTCTTCCTAACCTGTTACTTGTAAAAATACTATCCTCTTCTCTCAATTCCTCCATCTTGCCTCATCTGCTCTCAGGACAAGGCTTTTCATCCAGAACAAAGATGTTCTCCTTCTTCAAAAAAGGGGGCTTCCTTTCCTCCACCATCAACACTACCCTCAATCGCATCTCTTCCATTTCATACACGTCTGCTTTCATTCCATCCACCCATCACCCTATCAGGGATAGGATTCCTTTTGTCATCACCTACCACCCCAATAGCCTCTGCGTCCAGCACATAATTCTCTGCAACTTCCACCTTCTCCAACGGGAGCCCACAACCAAGCACATCTTTCCCTGACCCCCCACTTTCTGCTTTCTGCAGGGATTGTTTTCTATGCAACTCCCTTTTTCATCATCCCTCCCCACTGATCTCCCTCCTGGCACTTATCCTTGCAAGCGGAACAAGTGCTACACCTGCCCCTACGCTTCCTTCCTCAGTACCATTCAGGGCCCTGAGCTGTCCTAGGTAAAGCAACACTTCACCTGTGAGTCTGTTGGGGTCATATATAGTGTCTGGTTTTCCCAGTGTGGCCTCCTGTATATCGATGAGCCCCGACGTAGATTGGGAAACCACCTCACCGAATACCAGTGCTCCATCCACCAGAAATAGCTGGATCTCCCAGTGGCCACCCTTTTTAATTCCATTTCCCGTTCCCATTCTAATACGTCTGTCTATGGCCTCCTCTACTGTTGCAATGAGGTCATACTCAGGTTGGAGGTACAACACCTTATATTCTGTTTGGGTAGCCTTCAACCTGATAGTATGAACATTAAATTCTTGAACTTCTGGTAATGCCCGCCCCACCCCCCCTTCAGCATTCCCCATCCCCTTTTCCCTCTCTCACCTTATCTCCTTGTCTGCCTATCGCCTCCCTCTGGTTCTCCTCCCTCATTTTCTTTCTTCCATGGCCTTCTGTCCTCTCCTATCAGGCTCCCCCTTCTCCAGCCCTGTATCTCTTTCACCAATCAACTTCCCAGCTCTTTACCTCACCCCTCCCCCTCCCAGTTTCACCTATCACCCTGTGTTTCTCCCTCCCCTCCCACCACCTTTTAACTCTACTCCTCATCTTTTTTTCCAGTCCTAATAAAGAGTCTCAGCCTGAAACGTTGACTGTACTGTTTTCCATAGATGCTGCCTGGCCTGTTGAGTTCCTCCAGCATTTTGTGTATGTTGCTCAGATGCCTTCCTGATAGTATTGTGTAATGGATGAGAGTCTGCTTGTACTTCTCAATATTCTGGATTCCATTAATTCTGACCAGATCACCAACTCCCTTTGCAAAAATCCAGCCCAGAATCTGCAGGCAACCTCCACCATGCACCATGCATTACTATCAGCTGCAGACACTCATCTACATAGGGGCCTCCAGCTTTTCTATGGACGAACTGCCTCCTGCTTGAACCAAGAATTTCAGATTTTCACTCATCAGTCCAGAGCACTTGCTACCAAAAAGAAAAATTCCTCTGAGGTGGAGACCAAGCCAAGAGACTCACCAATGCACAAAAACACAAGGACTGAGGTCTTTAACAATGGCAACAAGTGCTCTGGACTGATGAATCAAAATATGATTTTTTTTGGCTCAAGCAGAAGGCAATTAGTCCATAGAAAAGCTGGAGGATCCTACATGGATGAGCATCTGCAGACAATAATGAACTATGGCAGAGGTTCCCTGCAGGTCTGGGGCTGTATTTCTGCAAATGGAGTTGGTGATCTGCTCAGAATTAATGAATGCTGAGAACTACAAGCAGATTCTCACCCATTACCATCAGGAAGGCATTTGATCACTCTCAATTTCATTAAGCAGCAGAATAATGACCCCAAGCACAATTCCAAGGTCATAAAGAACTATCTTCAAAAAATAAGAACTAGGAGTTCTGCAACAGAGGAGATGGCCTCCACAGAGCCTTATTCTCAACATCATCGCGTCTGTCTGGGATTACCTGGAGGGACAGAAGCAAAGGAGACAGCCAAATTGTGTAGAACTATGGCAAGTTCTCCAAGATGCTTGGAACAATCTACCAGCTGATTTTTAAAAATATAGAACAGTTCAACAGTTTACTTAAGAGAATCGATGAAGTTTTAAAGTTTTTTTTTGTTTACTGCTCTTTATAGTAAATTTTTTGATCTTTAGAACCTTTTCATTTGATTATTTTTGAAAGTACCTCACTTTAGAGAATGTTTTTTACATGTGCCGAAGAGTTTTGCACAGTACTGTACTTGATCATCAGGATGCTTCTCATTTCTGCAAATGCTGCTCTTGCCATTGCTATTCTTGCTTTTATGTCTATTTCGCATTTGCCATCAGATGTTACCCATGATCCAAGGTACTTGAAGTTGTGAACTCGTTTCAGGATTTCATTTCCCAATACGATCCTACAGTTGGGGATCACACATAGAAGTTGCTGGTGAACGCAGCAGGCCAGGCAGCATCTCTAGGAAGAGGTGCAGTCGACGTTTCAGGCCGAGACCCTTCGTCAGGACTAACTGAAGGAAGAGTGAGTAAGGGATTTGAAAGCTGGAGGGGGAGGGGGAGATGCAAAATGATAGGAGAAGACAGGAGGGGGAGGGATGGAGCCAAGAGCTGGACAGGTGATAGGCAAAAGGGGATACGAGAGGATCATGGGACAGGAGGTCCGGGAAGAAAGACAAGGGGGGGGACCCAGAGGATGGGCAAGTGGTATATTCAGAGGGACAGAGGGAGAAAAAGGAGAGTGAGAGAAAGAATGTGTGTATAAAAATAAGTAACAGATGGGGTACGAGGGGGAGATGGGGCATTAGTGGAAGTTAGAGAAGTCGATGTTCATGCCATCAGGTTGGAGGCTACCCAGATGGAATATAAGGTGTTGTTCCTCCAACCTGAGTGTGGCTTCATCTTTACAGTAGAGGAGGCCGTGGATAGTCATGTCAGAATGGGAATGGGATGTGGAATTAAAATGTGTGGCCACTGGGACCTGGCGGACAGAGCGTAGGTGTTCAGCAAAGCGGTCTCCCAGTCTGCGTCGGGTCTCACCAATATATAAAAGGCCACATTGGGAGCACCGGACGCAGTATATCATCCCAGCCGACTCACAGGTGAAGTGTTACCTCACCTGGAAGGACTGTTTGGGGCCCTGAATGGTGGTAAGGGAGGAAGTGTAAGGGCATGTGTAGCACTTGTTCCGCTTACATGGATAAGTGCCAGGAGGGAGATCAGCGGGGAGGGATGGGGGGGACGAATGGACAAGGGAGTCGTGTAGGGAACAATCCCTGCGGAATGCAGAGAGAGATGAGGAGGGAAAGATGTGCTTAGTTGTGGGATCCCGTTGGTGGTGGCGGAAGTTACGGAGAATAATATGTTGGACCCGGAGGCTGGTGGGTGGTAGGTGAGGACCAGGGGAACCCTATTCCTAGTGGGGTGGTAGGAGGATGGAGTGAGAGCAGATGTACGTGAAATGGAGGAGATGCGTTTAAGAGCAGAGTTGATAGTGGAGGAAGGGAAGCCCCTTTCTTTAAAAAAGGAAGACATCTGACAAGGGAGTCGCGTAGGGAGCGATCCCTGCGGAATGCAGAGAGAGGGGGGACATTCGTCCCCCCCATCCCTCCCCACTGATCTCCCTCCTGGTACTTATCCGTGTAAGCGGAGCAAGTGCTACACATGCCCTTACACTTCCTCCCTTACCACCATTCAGGGCCCCAAACAGTCCTTCCAGGTGAGGCAACACTTCACCTGTGAGTCGGCTGGGGTGATATACTGCGTCCGGTGCTCCCGATGTGGCCTTTTATATATTGGCGAGACCCGACGCAGACTGGGAGACCGCTTTGCTGAACACCTACGCTCTGTCCTCCAGAGAAAGCAGGATCTCCCAGTGGCCACACATTTTAATTCCACATCCCATTCCCATTCTGACATGTCTATCCACGGCCTCCTCTACTGTAAAGATGAAGCCACACTCAGGTTGGAGGAACACCTTATATTCCATCTGGGTAGCCTCCAACCTGATGGCATGAACATCGACTTCTCTAACTTCCGCTAATGCCCCACCTCCCCCTCGTACCCCATCTGTTATTTATTTTTATACACACATTCTTTCTCTCACTCTCCTTTTTCTCCCTCTGTCCCTCTGAATATACCCCTTGCCCATCCTCTGGGTCCCTCCCCGCCTTGTCTTTCTTCCCGGACCTCCTGTCCCATGATCCTCTCATATCTCTTTTGCCAATCACCTGTCCAGCTCTTGGCTCCATCCCTCCCCCTCCTGTCTTCTCCTATCATTTTGGATCTCCCCCTCCCCCTCCAACTTTCAATTCCCTTACTCACTCTTCCTTCAGTTAGTCCTGACGAAGGGTCTCGGCCTGAAACGTCGACTGTACCTCTTCGTAGAGATGCTGCCTGGCCTGCTGTGTTCACCAGCAACTTTTATGTGTGTTGCTTGAATTTCCAGCATCTGCAGAATTCCTGTTGTCTACAGTTGGGGATATCAGGTTTCTTTGATATTACCATTACTTCAGTTTTCTTTTTGTTTAAGGTTGGGCCAAGTCTTTCGCTCTCTGAGTTGATGGTAGATGCTAGTTTCTGTAAATTTACTTCACTGTTTGTTATCAGTATAGCAGAGGCTGTTGATATTGTATCCTCTTATACTTATTCCAGGTAGGTGTTGTATGGTTCTCATGATGTTTTTACTGTACAGGGAGAACAGGTCTGGTGACAGAACACAACCCTGTCTGACTCCTCGCTTTATTGGCTGATATTCACCAATCTCGTTGTCTATCAGTATGGCTGCACTTTGTTGCCAGTAGAGATTCCTGATTATTCTTAGATCTTTTCTGTCGATACTAATATCTTTAAGCATTTTCATGATGACTTGATGTTTCACTGTGTCAAAGGCATTTGTGTAGTCAATGAAACAGAAGTATAGGTCTTGTTGTACTTCTATTGACCTTTTGATAATATTCCTGAGAATATAAGTGGCGTTTGATATTCCCTTGCCTTTGACAAAGCTGTACTGTTCTTTACTGATCTCTGATTTAATTTTGTTTCTTATTCTGAGCATGATGATTCTAAGTGGGGTGGCTCATTCAACTAATTGTTCTGTGTTGTCCATAGCAATTGACATCTGCCTTAGAACTCTCAGCTGCTACATTCTTCGTATGTTGATGTATGGCTGCGAGTTATGGACCATCACAAATGCAATGGAAAAAAGAATCAGCGCAGCAGAGTTGTGGTTCCTCAGTAGAATGCTATACATATCATACACGGACAGGATAACCAACAAAGAAGTTCTACAGAGAACGAAAACAAAATGTATTTTACTTCAAAAAAATCAGAAAACAGCAATCAAAATTCTTTGGACACATCATCATGCGAAGAGAGACATTAGAACATTTAGTTACAACTGGAAAGCTGGAAGGAAAAAGAAGCAGAGGCAGACAGAGAATGAAAATGATAGATGGAATAACATCATGGTTAGAAACAGGGGAAGCAACAACTACAATTCAGAGCGTCATGGACCGTGATGGATGGAGAGACATGATCGCCCACTCCGAATGGCAAGGCACCTGAATGAATGAATGTACTTGATCATAGTACATATCAAATGAGGTCAGCCTCCAATCGCAAGAAAAGCAAATTAAAAAGTAACCAGGAACTTGCACATACAGTATGCTCGCCATTTATACTGCTAGCAGGTCTAATCTGGTTTAGAATAGGAAACTTGTGAACGGGTACTATCTGAGTCAGATTTACAGACAGGGAAGCTAGGAAAGTACAGAGACAAGTGTTTCTGCAGGTGCTGGACATCTGCTTGCATCCCAGTCCTGATGAAGTGTCTTGGCCAGAAACGTCAACTGTTTATTCATTTTCCTCGATGTTGCCTGATCTGCTGAGTTTAACTCTTGTGATTTGTTAAATCAAATCAAAGATTCACCAAAACAAACATCAGTTGTTCATGTTTGTACATCTCTTTTAGCAATTTCCAACCTCCAAAACTCAAGTCTTAAGCAATGGCCGAGGGAGAGAAACAGAGCAGTAGAAAGACATGTAGACTTTCAAAATAGATAATTATCACTTATTTTCTTCACACACTTTCACCTTTCTCTTGTTGCCAGTTATGCTGTTAATCTTGGGACCTTTCAATCGTCTTCAATATGCTTTCAAAATGTGGTTATTATTGCAACATTTAATAAAATTCCTGAAGTGAAAGGAAGATGTTGGCATTCATTTCTAGAGGAATAGAGTATAGGAGCAGGGATGTGATGTTGAGGCTCTATAAGGTGCTGGTGAGATCACACTTGGAGTACTGTGGGCAGTTTTGGTCTCCTTATTTAAGAAAGGATGTGCTGACGTTGGAGAGGGTACAGAGAAGATTCACTAGAATGATTCCAGGAATGAGAGGGTTAACATATGAGGAATGTTTGTCCGCTCTTGGACTGTATTCCTTGGAGTTTAGAAGAATGGAGGGAGACCTCATAGAAACATTTCGAATGTTGAAAGGCATGGACAGAGTGGATGTGGCAAAGTTGTTTCCCATGATGGGAGAGTCTAATACAAGAGGGCATGACTTAAGGATTGAAGGGCGCCCATTCAGAACAGAGATGTAAAGAATTTTTTTTAGCCAGATGGTGGTGGATCTATGGAATTTGTTGCCACGGGTGGCAGTGGAGGCCAAATCATTGGGTGTATTTAAGGCAGAGATTGATAGGTATCTGAGTAGACAGGGCATCAAAGGTTATGGTGAGAAGGCAGGGGATTGGGACTAAATGGGAGAATGGATTAGCTCATGATAAAATGGCAGAGCAGACTTGATGGGCCGAATGGCCGACTTCTGCTCCTTTGTCTTATGATCTTATGTTATGATTTAGAACTCCACAACAGAAAACTAATTTAAAGAAAAACACGGGAGCTGGGGATAACTGATGTGTTTTAGTTTTACATTAGTGAGATGTGCATGAATGACATGGCAGTGTAATGACGTATGCCATTCGCATACTTATACATATAACCCGTAATTAACTATGTAATAAACAAAAAATGCTTAATCAAACTATATATTTACAATATTACTCAAATATTATTGAGATACTAAATACACTACAGAAGGATATAATACTCACCCATAACACCAGAGTCTCATCAACTGTTGGACTAGATCAGTAGACAGATTTCAATGATGAACATGTGGTCTTGAAGGGAAAGAATGAATAGAACGCACCTAAATTTCTGATGGTTAGTAAAATGTGAAGTGAGAGGTCATCTGAATTATATAGAAGTTTGAATTTCCACACTACAATGTTCAGGAACAGTTGCTTTCAGGTTTTTGAACCAACATGCACATGACTAACCCTACCTCAGTAACAGAACACTGTGGACCACATATTGTTCAATAAATTATTTCTGTTCGTGTTTTTTTGCACCAATTTCTTGTTTTGCAGTTTTTCTTTGCACTATCTTGTAAATTTATGCAAAACTTATGCTGTATATGTTGTCATCTGTATTTAGGTGCCTGTAATGTTGATACAAGTTTCTCATAGTATGTGTTGTTGGCCAGAAAAAAAACAACTGCAATCTATAAATCAGTGAATCTGAATGAGTCAAGGACAGTTGATGTAGACAAACCAATTGTCTTTGTTCTTGCCATGAAGTTGAAGGAATAGAGGCTGCCATTTTGTGAAGCTACTCTGCAGCCTCCATTTTGTCACTTGTGTTGTGAACTGTTTTTGCTCAGAAGTAGTTTATCCAAAGTGCTTAAAAGTGGGCACAGTGATGCTCCTAATAACCTGCCAAACTAGAGATTATTTCCAAATAAGAAGTTATTTGTGGGGTGTCCTCTGGTATGATAGAATATACAAGCTCATGAATAGGGAGTCTGTGTCTGACTTGAGTAACTTGAGTCCAGTAATTGGCTGGTCTGCTCTGATTTAGAACAAACAGTCATTAATAACCAGTTGTCATTTGCAAGAAAGATAATACATAAATTGCTGCTGGCTTGGACCAGAGGCAAAGGGAAGTTGACTCACGCTAGACAGATAGGCCAGTGCCAATCAGATTGAAACACATAACATTTGAGCTGATAAGTTTTCTTACCAGAATACTAAGTTTACAATATAACTCATATATTGCTGAAATATTAAATGCACTACAATAAGGAGTGTATAAAAGTGAACGGTTTTGAATTCAAAGCAGCAACAACTCTTTAGAGACCAACCAACCCGGATGTGTAGGACACCAAACTGGACACATGGAAATCACATCAGGACCAAAAGGAATATTTGGCCAGCATAGACTCTTTCTCCTGGATATTAGATTTTCTCTTTGACACTTCATGGAGAGCCAGAGCAACCTAGTGAATGTGCACAAATGGGATGTATAAATTCACGTGCTTGTGAGCTGAGCCAATAAATTTACTTGTCAGTAGGTACAGATTTACTGTATCCTGTTACCCTGTTTCTAACTGATCATTTTTATTGAGGAGCACTCCTCATAACATTGTACCTCACTGTACTTTTCCATATAACAGTAAAGTTGACGTGAGAAGTTTTTGATGCGGTTTGACCGGATTAATGTTCTTTGGTTGTTTCTAGTTGCTGAAGCGGTACAAGATAAGGCTCAAGTTAAGAGTTAGAAGAATGTCTTCACATTCTATCAAATGGTCCTATCAATGTATCCTATCAAATGGTCATGAAATTTTATCATAGTCTCTTTCAGAGGGCTTGCTTGTTTAATACCATTTAAGTAAAGGTCATTGCTTTTTCAACAGTAGCAGAATCAAGGACAATGAGCACTGGCCAAGGCCGTGCTGAATGGTACAGCAAGCTCGAGGAGCCAAGTTGCTCCGAACTAAGAATCAGAATCAGATTTATTATCACTGATATATGTTGTGTGATTTGCTGTAGCAACAATAGAGTGGAATATAAAAAAAACTATAAATTTCAATAATAATATATAAATTAGTGCCAAATAAGAGCAAAATAGCGAAGTTTACTTCATTGTTTATGGTCCATTCAGAAATCTGATGGTGGGGGGGAGTGGGTAAGAAGTTGTTCCTAAAATGTTGAGGGTGTATCTTCAGGCTCCTGTATCTCCTCCATGATGGTAGAAATGAGAAGAGGGCTTGTCTCAGATGGTGAGGGTACTGAATGATGGATGCCTTCTTTTTGTGGCAGCAGCTTTTGAAGAGGTCCTTAATGATGGGGAGGGTCATGCCCGGGATGGGGCTGGCTGCTTCGACAAACATCTGCAGCCTTTTTTGATCACTTTCTCCACAGATACTGCCTGACATGCTACAAATTACCAGGATTTCTGCTATTATTTCGGGATTTCCACTGCAAGGGTTCAGATTATTAGAATGCTGCCTACCTTTGCTGTAAGATTGTAGGAACTAATCAATCTTACTCAGGTTCCTATGGTTATAAAGAGTCCTGGAAAGACTGCACTCTGCAAGCATATGCTGGCCATCAAATGCTGTTAATCTAACAGCCACCTTAATCAGTCACACCATTGTACGTCAATTTCAGAATCTCTTTTCAGCTGGAAATTTACAATCAGTAACTCCTGCACTGCAACTTCAAGTGCACTTCAAGAGTAATTAGTTGGTTGCAAAGTGCCTTGGAATGTGATGAGTTTGTGAATACTGTGCTATAAATCTAATATCAATTCCTCCCTTCAGTAAAATAATTCTTCCCACTCCCTCCCCTCTTCTATTCCCCACTCTGGCCTCTTACATCTTTTCATTTGCCTATCACTTTCCTTGGGTCCCCTCCTCCTTCCCTTTCTCCTATGGTCCACTCTCCTCTCCTATCAAATTCCTTCCTCTCCAACCTTTATCTTTCCCAGCTACCTGGCTTCACCTATCACCTTTGAGTTATCCTCCTTGTCCTTCCCCACCCCTCCACCTTTTTATTCTGGTGCCCTCCTTCTTCCTTTCTAGTCCTGAAGAAGGGTCTCGGCCAAAACGTCGACTGTTTATTCATTTCTGTTGATGCTGCCAGAACTGGTTAAGTTCCTGCAGCATTCTGGGTACATTGCTTTATAAATCAGATTTTTTTTTTGTTCTTTGAATTGTTGCATTATACATGAACTATGCATACATAAACTTTGCCGGTCTATGGTATAATGGCATCCACAACAGACTTTGAGGTGAATGGTCAGAGGTTCGAACCTGGCCTGCCCCTTACACACTTTGCATTCATGCAGGGTAGAAGGTTGAGTGTCAAGCTAGCAACTCGGCCTCGTAAACACAGGCAAATTCTAAAGAAACGGCAATGTTGCCACCGATGCGTCGCAAAGCGCGGAGAGGAACAACATGAATTATAATTTGCTTTTTGCCAGACAAGTACTAAATCCCTTTATTAATGAAACTATTTTAAATTGTTGTTTTGATTGTTGCTAATTCATTCTGGTCATTCTGGTAATTCATTCTAGGTCGGCTGGTGGCGCAGTGAGATCAGCGCCGGGCTCGAGAACCGAGGTTCCCGAGTTCGATCCAGTGACAGACCGCCCCCAAGCGCGCTCTCCATCCGTGCCAGGTTGATGTTGAGCTCGCAACTCGGCCTCGTAAAAGAAATACTGACACCCTGCACAATGTAGTCTTCCTCAGACCCCGAGAGACAACCAACAATTTGTTCTGGAGATTAACCTAAAATTAATTTTAAAAGTTAGCTTTTTTCTGTAATAATTGGTAAAAAAAAATTAGCTTATTCACTTGGTAGTTAGGATACCAAACTTAGACATCAGTAACCCACATGTTGGCTAGAGGATAAATCCCAGACAGTTTTTGACAAGAAGTTAAGGTAAAAGGATTAAGAGTATGTCTGGTTTGATGAATGCTGTTGTCGGTGTATTGATCCTAATGTTCTTTACATGTTCAATAGTGTCAGCATATGAGAGTGCAGGTCTCTTAGTTCGTTGTTCAAGAAGCAATCTTGCACCTTGCTCGACAGAGGGAATTTAATTACCCAATTTTCATTAAGGTAGGTTTAAGAGCATTGAAAGCTGTTCTTTATCACACTTTGTTGAGTATTTTGATTGCATTCAATTTTGTCTTTGTCTGTTCATTACCTGTATAACTAGTGCTGAAAATTACCAATGTGCTTTTTTATCGAGGGTCTGAAGTTTGAAAAAATTCCTCTTAATTCCTATTTAATTATTGTTATGTAACAATCTTTAAAAATATAAACGTGTATTAAGTTGGTTTTAAATAATCCATTTAGATTTGTCATAGATCTGTTTCCTCTATGGGGATATGGTAATGTGACAGTGAGTGTGATTCTATTAAAGCTCAGGCCGTCGGGGTTTGTAATTCAATTGCAACACTATTTGTAAGATTTTGTATGTTCACCCCGTGACCATGTCTGTTTCCTTAGGGTGCTCCGGTTGCCTTCCGTAATCCAAAAATGTACTGCTTAGTATGTTAATTGGTCATTGTAAATTGCCCTGGGATTAGGCTAGGGTTAAATAGGTGAGTTGCTGGGCTGAACAGCTCATTGGGCCAGATAAATAAAATAAAAACAATCTCAAGAAATTTCACAAATTCTTAAAAATCTTTTAATTTCGGTTTTAATGAACAGAATTAGTGAAGGACTGATAATCTACATTGTGTAGCTATAACTGTGTAATATGACAGTAATACACTTTCAAGGTGTCCCCGAATGGTCATGAGGGGTTAATTCATTTCCGTTCTCTGTTCTTTAATTTGCATTTTAATGCATTTTCCTATTCATGTTTTAAGATGAGCAAGATGTTACACAATCGGAAGAGCATATGTAAATTGGACAATTAAGCAAGATAGCACCTTGTGACAGGAAGAACAAATGAGACTGAAACCCTTTTTTTTATGTTTTGGTTGTACATTTGAACAGGTTTCAGAGTTTCTGATGTTGGAGGTTTTGTGAAATTACTCCCATTTGAGGAATACAAATAGAGCTCAGTAAAGACATGATAGATCATTAAAATACTTGCAAATATTTTCAATAGTTGAGGCACTGTTGTTCTGTAAACTGAGAAGAAATAATTAGGTTCAGAAATACAAAGGTCCACAATATATAATGTTTCACCCAAAGAAAATGAAAGTTCTTTTTGAATCACCTAAAATGCACTGAAATTACAGAAACATGAAGGTTCATTAAACAAAACTATCTTCTCCAACCCCTTTGTTTCTTTTGTGTACTTATAAATCATGGTCCTATTTAAAACAACATCAAACACAAAACCAACATATCATAGAAGTGAATATCTAAAATTAAAACCACTAAGGTTTGGAAATATTCCACAGGTTCAGCAGCATCTGTGGGGAGAGAAATAGAGTAAAGGTTTTGTTGCTATTGGCATTATTTCCCTATCCCACACTGATACTCCTTGTTGATGAGGCACATTGTAGTCTTTGGGATCTAATCTTTCAATTCATTACCTTCAGATAAAGATTACTGTATGGTACTTCAATTTACACCACTTTTCAACACACCATTTGTTCATTTTTACTTGTATCCTCACTACTCCTCTGTCCTTATGTTTTCTTTCTCATCATTCTGTCTTGCAATGTGCTATCTTCACTTTTCTAGTTTCCTCTTCCATCTCTCTGCTCTGCATCTTAAAATCCTGTTAATTTCAGACCAAATTGGTAATTAAATTGGTTTATCTTTGTCACATGTACCAAGATATAGTGAAAATACCTAGTGTGGCATGGTAGCATAGTGATTACCACCAGTGACCTGGGTTCAATTCCTGCCACTGCCTGTTATGAATTTGAATGTCCTCCCCATGTTCATGCGGGTTTCCTCCAGGTGCTCCAGTTTCCTCCCACAATACAAAGACATACTGGTTGTAGCTCGAAGGGCCAGAAGGGCCAATTCAATGCTTTATCTCAATATAAACAAAAAATAAATAAAATAAAGTATTTGTTTTGCATGCCACTCATACAGATCATTTCATCACATCAGTGCATTAACGTTGTAAATTGGGAAAATATAACAGAAAGAAAAAAAATTACAATGATGTTGCCAGGACATGAGGACCTGAGTTATAGGGAAAGGTTGAACTGGTTAAGACTTTATTTCCTGGAGGACAGGAAAATGAAGGGAGATTTGATTGAGGTAAAAGAATTATAATTGGTATGGACTGAATAAATACAAGCAGGCTTTTCCACTGAGGTGGAGTGAGACTAGAACTAGAGGTCATGGGTTAACGGTTAAAATTGACATTTTTAAGGGGAACATGAGGGAGAACTTCTTCACTCTGAGGGTGGTGAGAGTGTGGAATGAGCTGCCAGTGGGAGTGGTGGATGCAGGTTTGAATTCAACATTTAAAAGAAATTTGGATAAGTACAGGGATGGGAGGGCTATAGAGGACTATGGTTCAGGTGCAGGTCGACTGGACTAGGGTGAATAATAGTTTACCATGGATTAGATAGGCTGAACAGCCTGTTCTGTGTTGTAACGCTAAATACAAAATAAAGTATTACAGAGAAAAGATAGGCACGTTAGACCAAATGGCCTCTAATGATATTATTGATCTATGGTATAGTAATATTGAACTCTGGGAATATCATAAACGTACCTAGTCCATCCTCCCTATTCCCACAACCTTGCCATTGGGTTTGGAGGCTTGTGTGCCTCAATGACCCAGAGAGCGATGTTGGCTGGAGTCCGGGCTTTACGTTTTGGCTCCTGGTAGGGTCACCCCTGCCAAACAGACCAAAAGTGGAGGTCAGACTTAGAGCTGTCCATAGGTCCTCCAGTTTCAAGGCTTCACCTCAGGGCTAACAACACTGACCGGTAAACTGTTACAGAAACAGCCACAAAGAATCCTTCTACATCTGAGTGTGACGGTATTCCTAAGTCTCCACCTGGGACTTGCATGACTGGCAGTAGGGAAATCTGAGAGGAAGCTACTGACATGATGAAAGAAGTCCTGAACACTGCCCCAGAGGTGGAGAACCCTTTTTGCTCCCCTCAGCACCCGTGGCATAACAGACAGTAAGTAAGTAGCCCAGTCAGTACATTTATCTATGAATACCTTCCATGTGAACAGTACAGTACCAATGGAATTATTTTTAATGTAATATGTTCTGAGATACAGTAAAAAAAATTGTCTTGCACGCTATGCATACAGATACTATCATTATATAGTGTATTGAGGTACACATGCTAAAACAATAACGGATTGTAGAATAATGCGTAGCAGGAATTGTAGTGCTGGGAAACAACCAGGCACAAGATCGATATGAGGTAGATTATGAGGTCAAGAGTTAATCTCATTATACTGGGGGACTAGTCAATATCTTACAACTGTCACTGAACCTGGTGGTATGTGCCATCAGGCTTTTCTACCTTTTGGCCCATGTGAGGAGGGAGATGACAAAATGTCCAGGGTGGATGGAGTCTTTGATTATGTTGGTTGCTTTACTGAGGCAGTGAGAAGAGGAGATAGAGCCCACGGCGGGGAAGTTGCTTTCCATGATGTGCTGAGCTGTGTCCAATATTCTGCAGTTTCTTGTGCTCTCAAGCAGCACAGTTGCCATACTAGTTCTGATGAACTCCAGTAAGACTCCAATTCACATGAAGGCTGTGCCTCTGAAATGTTAACATTTTTTCTCCCTCTTTCTTGACCTGCAAAGTACTACTGGCACTGTCTGCTTTTATTTCAGATCTATGTCACAATCAAGCAGTTCCATACACTTTTATCAACACTAATATTCAAGAGACAAGGATTTCATTAATAAAGTTGGCATTAATTGCTCATAAGAGAGGGTTGGTGGGTAATTGTATGGAACTCTACATACACATTTCACATTAGTGTTAAATATTCAGACTCTTTGGTTTGAGACTGGAGTCACATTCAAATGAGATTGAACTGGGTGATAAGTATTTACAACAGTTTACGGCTTCTTTGCCACTTTTAATGTGTGGGCATGTGGCCAAGTGGTTAAGGCATTGGACTAGCTACCTGAAGGTTGTGAGTTCAAGCCCCAGCTGAGGGAACGTGTTGTGTCCTTGAGCAAGGCACTTAATCACACATTGCTCTGCAACGACACTGGTGCCAAGCTGTATGGGTCCTAATGCCTTTCCCTTGGACAACATTGGTGTCGTGGAGAGGGGAGACTTGCAGCATGGGCAACTGCTGGTCTTCCATACAACCTTACCCAGGCCTGCACTCTGGAGAGTGAAGACTTTCCAGGCGCAGATCCATGGTCCCGCAAGACTAACGGACGCCACTTTTAAATACAATTTTTTCATTTCTAAATTATTAGCTCTCTTTTATAAAATAGTCAATCAATTTCTTAAGCGGGGTTGGTGGAATCTGAGGTTGTGCCTTTTGCTGGAAAAATTAAAAATGCATTTACTCTGTGATTCCTCCTCATTATTACCGCTCAGTCAATGGCAGCTACTTCTCTCCAACAGTTGTTAAATCTGTTTTGATTCCATGGCAGAGATAGATTTTGGCAAGAACACTATTTGCTCTTTTTCAAATGGTGTAATGGCATCCTTACTAGACAGACAGATGCGAGCCACTCTCAGTAGACATGCCTCTGAATCAAACATTATGGGTTCAAATCTCCCATCTGAGAGGGAAGCATACTAAGTAGGCTGACATAAGTAGTGAGATACTGAGAGAGAGGTACATTGCAGACATTATCTTGTGGGTAAGACAATAAATCAAACCCTTGTTGTCCAACAGGGAGCAAAGTACATTACACCAGTGGACAAATGAAAGGTATTTGATTGATATTTAAATCACATTTTGTAATTTTGAGTATCTTATCAAAGGAAGGATGTGCAAACCCCAGAGAGTGACCAGAAGAGCTTCACAAGAATAACCCCAGGAATGAAAGGCTTCACATTTGATGAACCCTTGATATCCCTGCATCTGGACTGAGTTCAGAAGGATGAGGAGGGATATCAATGATACCTACAGGATTCAGAAAGGACTAGACCGGGTTGATGTGGACAGAGTGTTTCCATTAATAGAAGAGGCTAGAATCTGGGAGCACAATCCTTGAAATAAAGGGACATCCCTTTGAACCTGAAAGGAGGAGGAATTTATTCAGCCAGAGGGTATTGAATCTGTAGAATTTATTGCTATTGAGAGTTGTGGAGTCCAAGTCAGAGACTGGTAGGTTCTTGGTTGGTAAGGAACTTAAAGAATATGTGGAGAAGGGTTGGGGTGGGGGAACCTGTTTTTAAAAATCTGACATGATTGGAAGGTGGGGCAGACCTGATGAGCTGAATAGCCTAATTCTGATCTTATACTTAACAGCTGGGGGTCAAGGTTGGAGATTCGTCTCTACCAAAAGAGGCGTAAGGCACTCCATTCATCCACTAGCCTTCAGGTCACCCTCGGACGAGGTGTAGACCCTCCCTGAAGAATATTGATAATGGCTGGGGTCACCTGTCTTGTGAAGAAACTGCCCCGAAGAAAGCAATGGCAAACCATTCGTGTTGAAAATTTTGGCAAGAAATATCCTGGCCATGAGTCCATGATCACCTACGTCATACGTCACAGCACATAATAGTGCTGCTGATGATATTTAACAGTGTTATAGCCTATAACAACTTACCGAATCATCAAAAAACATACAATGGCTTCACATAGGGGCTTAATGAAACATAATTAATTCTTAGCTGTATAGAGATTGAAAAAGATAATATTTCTTCCAAATATTGGAAGAAGGTACAGGGATGGATCATTCTGATGATCAGCCTTCTCATAGGAATATGGCCAATTATATACTTCACCTCAACTGTCCTTCTACTTCAGTAAGTTCATTTAGAGTGCAAAACCCACGGACCTGGGTTGCGGGTGACAATTAGGTTGGTCAAGGACCTACTGTAAGTGCTAAGAGAAGGTTGTAAGGGAAAAGAGATGTGACATTCTGAAGAGATTTAAGGAGAAATTCTGGACATTAGGGCCTTGGTTATTTAAGGAATGATGGGGTAATTAACACTGGGGATGACCAGATTCAGACTCAGATGTATTTATTACATGTACTTTGAAACATACAGTGAAATGAGTCATTTGTGTTAACAGCTAACAGACCGAAGGATGTGCTGGGGCAGCCCGCATGTGTCGCCACTCAACAGAATATGCCCACAGTGCTCAGCGGAACAATACAGAACACAACAAACAACAAAATAACACCAAGAAAACAAGCCTCTTTCTACTCTGCTACACTCAGGAACAGACTTCCAACTCCAGGACAGGCCTATGGGCCTCTATTCTCGAGATGTCAGCTAATGGACTATGACTTCTAGACCTCTCTGATTGACCTTTGGGCATCAATCTCAGACTCACCGAGGATGGGATCATGAACTCCCGGTAAGAACTCCAAGTGCGTCGACTGACTGATTAACATAGAAACGTTGAAAACCTACAACATAATACAGGCCCTTCGGCCAACAAAGCTGTGCTGAACATGACTTTACCTGAGAAATTACCTAGGGTCACCCAGAGCCCTCTATTTTTCTAAGCTCCATATACCTGTCCAGGAGTCTCTTAAAAGATCCTATCATATCCACCTCCATCATTGTAGCCGGCAGCCTATTCCACGCACTCACCCCTCTCTGCGTAAAAATTTACCCCGATATCTCCTCTGTACCTACTTCCAAGCACCTTAAAACTGTGCCCTCTCATGTTAGCCATTTTTGTCCTGGGAAAGAGCCTCTGCCTATCTACACGATCAATGACTCTCATCACCTTATTTATACACCTTTATCAGCTCACCTGTCATCCTCCGTCGCTCCAAGGAAAAAAGGCTGAGTTCACTCAACCTATTTTCATAAGGCATGTTTCCCAATCCAGGCAACAACCTTGTAAGTCTCCTCTGCACCCTTTCTATGGTTTCCACATCCTTTCTGTAGTGAGGCGACCAGAACTGAACACAGTACTCCAAGTGGGGTCTGATCAGGGCCCTGTATAGTTGCAACATTACCTCTCGGCTCCTAAACTCAATCCCATAATTGATGAAGGCCAATGCACCGTATGCCTTCTTAACCACAGAGTCAACCTGTACAGCAGCCTTGAGTGTCCTTGAGTGACTCAGACCCCAAGATCCCTCTGATCCTCCAATCTGCCAAGAGTAATCATGCTTCCTCGTGCCTCCTGCTCACATGGACATGCACCGACCTGGGACAGGCTGATATCTACAGTGTCCACAAGTCCACATGGCTGGCCTTTGAGCATGGAATAGAGGGGTAGGCCAGAAGTAGAAGAGCTCATAAAACTCATGATGATTATTGTGTTTGAGATGATTTTAGATAAGGAGATGAGGGAGATTATAGAGGAATATAAAAATAAGGACAAGAGTTTCAATATTAAGGCATTGCTTAACTTGGGACTTGGTGCAAGATTTAACTCAGGCAGCACTTTTGATGAGCTCAGGTAGACCTCAAATAGCCTAAAAACCAAGATTAAGTTTCCTCATGGGAGACAGTTCCCTGAGTATTTGGCAGCTGTGTGTCCCTACATTACAACAGTGCATTTATTACTCCGTTGGCTGAAAGGCACTATTTGACACCCTGAGGTTGTACAAGACAGAACTCCGTACATGTGCAAACCTTACTTCAGGGCCTTAAGCACTGCATCTCACCCAAAGTGTGATACTTGTCATCTGACTTACACATCCTGTTAGCAGAGGTTAGTGTTAACCAAACAGGTAAAATTAAAAAGGGATATCTCAGATGCATTAGCAGAAGCAAGGAATGTGAATTGCAGAACAGAAGGCATGAAGGCATATGGTATAAACAAGTGAATGAGCATGGAATCATCAGAAGAGTTTTGGAACAGAACACTGATATAACGCACCATATGTGCAAACGTCTGAGAATGTGTATTACAGACACAATAGCACAATCTTGAGTTTTAATGACTTCATAAAGAATTAGAATTACATTTGACTGCCACTGAACTAACAATTCTTGACTGTTCTATTATTTAATGCCCAGACAATATTATTTCTCTGGAAATCCATGTTAGTTATTGCATAGTGTTCACGTCATGAACATACAGTCAGTGGTCACTTTAGTAGGTACCTCCTGTATCAAATAAAGTGGGCACTGAGTGTATATTTGCAGTCTTCTGCTGCAGTAGTCCATCTACTTTAAGATCCAATGTGTTGTGTATTCAGAAATGCTTTTCTGTTGTAATATGTGTTTACTTGAGTTACTGTTGCCTTCCTCTCAGCTTGAATCCGTCTGGCCATTCTCCTCCGACCTCTCTCATTAACAAGGCATTTTCATCTACGGAACAGCTGCTCACTGGATGTATTTTTGTTGGTTGCATCTGTAATCTCTAGACACTGTTGTGAGTGAAAATCCCTGGAGATTTGCAGTTTCTGAGATCCTCAAACCCCTTCGTCAAACACCAACAGACATTTCACAGTCAAAATGACTTCGACCATATTTCTCCTCCATTCTGATGTCTGGCCTGAGCAACAAGCTCTTGACCATATCTGCATGTTTTTTCTGCGTTGAGTCGCTGCCACATGATTGGCTGATTAGACATTTGCTTTACAGAGCAGGTGTACTGGTGTACATAATAAACTGGCTATTGAGTGTAATCCTTTGGTTAAGACATTGCTGTGGAATTATTAACCATGGATTCTTCATTTCTAAACTTGTCTCTGGAAAAGGAGCTTCAGTATTGTCAAAGCAACATCTCCGAATTTTATCTCAGACCTACTCATACATGCCACCTTAACATAACTTGAAGTAACCATAAGACCACAAAACCATAAGATATAGGAGCATAAGTAGGCCATTTGGCCCTTTGAGTCTGCTCTGCTATTCAATCATGGGCTAATCCAATTCTTCCAGTCATCTCCACTCCCCTGCTTTCACCCCATACCCTTTGATGCCCTGTCTAATCAAGAACCTATCTATCTCTGCCTGAAATACACCCAATGATTTGGCCTCCATAGCTGCACGTGACAACAAATTCCACAGATTTGTTACCCTCTGACTAAAGTAATTTCTCCTCATCTCTGTTCTAAATGGACGTCCTTCAATCCTGAAGTCGTGCCCTCTTGTCCTAGAATCCATGACCATGGGAAATAACTTAGCCATATCTAATCTGTTCAGGCCTTTTAACATTTGGAATGTTTCTATGAGATCCCCCCTCATTCTCCTGAACTCCAGGGAATACAGCTCAAGAGCTGCCAGACGTTCCTCATATGGTAACCCTTTCATTCCTGGAATCACTCTCGTGAATCTACTCTGAACCCTCTCTAATGTCAGTATATCTTTACTAAAACAAGGAGCCCAAAACTCCACACAATACTCCAAGTGTGGTCTCACGAGTGCCTTATAGAGCCTCAATATCACATCCCAGCTCTTATATTCTATACCTCTAGAAATGAATGCCAACATTGCATTGGCCTTCTGCACTACCGACTCAACCTGGAGGTTACCCTTCAGGGTATCCTGCACAAGGACTCTAAGTCTCTTTGCATCTCTGCATTTTGAATTCTCTCCTCATATAAGTCATAGTCTGCCTGTTTATTTTTTCCACCAAAGTGCATGACCATACACTTTCCATCATCATATTTCATTTGCCACTTCTTTGCCCATTCTCCTAAACTACCTAAGTCTCTCTGCAGGTTCTCTGTTTCATCAAAACTACCTACTCCTCCACCTATCATTGTATCATCGGCAAATTTAGCCACAAATCCATTAATCCCACAGTCCAATTCATTGACATACATCATAAAAACCATCGGTTCGAACACTGACCCCTGTGGGATGCCACTGGGAACCGGCAGCCAGCCAGAATAGGATCCCTTTATTCCCACTCTCTGTTTTCTGTCAACCAGCATTGACAGAAAACAGAGAGTATTTCTGCTCTACCCATGCTGGTAACTTCCCTGTAATTCCATGGGCTCTTATCTTGCTAAGCAGCCTCATGTGCAGCACCTTGTCAAAGGCCTTCTGAAAATCCAAGTACAGCACATCTACTGCATCTCCTTGTCTATTGCTTGTAATTTCCACAAAGAATTACTGTTCTTAATTTCCTCAAAGAATTGCGTAGGTTTGTCAGGTAGGATTTTCCTTTCAGGAAACCATGCTGGCTTTGGCTATCTTGTCGTGTGACTCCAGGTACTCCGTAATCTCATCCCTAGCAATCGATTCCAACAACCTCCCAACAAGTGATATTAGGTTTAAAGGTCTATAGTTTCCTTTCTGCTGCCTCCCACCCTTCTTAAATAGCAGAGTAACATTTGCAATTTTCCAGTATCCGATACAATGCCAGAATCTATCGATTCTTGAATAAACATCGTTAATGCCTCCGCAATCGCTCCAGCTACTTCCCTCAGAACCCAAGAGTGCATTCCATCATGTCTGGGAGATTTATCCACCCTCAGACCATTTAGTTTCCTGAGCACCTTCTCAGTTATAACTTTCACTGTACAAACTTCACTTCCCTGACACCCTTGAATGTCTGGTATACTGCCGATGTCTTCCACTGTGAAGACTGATGCAAAATACGCTTTCAGTTCCTCTGCCATCTCTGCATCTCTCATTACAATATGTCCAGTGTCATTTTGTATTGGTCCTATACCTACCCTTGACTCACTTTTACCCTTTAGATACTTAAAAAAGCTTTTAGTATCTTCTTTGATATTAGTTGCACGCTTCCTTTCATAATACAACTTTTCCTTCCGAATGACCTTCTTAGTTTCATTCTGTAAGTTTTTAAAAGCTCCCCAATCCTCTATCTTCCCACTAGCTCTGGCTTCCTTGTATGCCCTCTCTTTTGCTTTTACTTTGGCTCTGACTTCATTTGTCAGCCACGGTAGTGTCCTTCTTTGTTTCAAGGTATCTTCTTATTTGGTATATATCTGTTTTGCATTTCCCTCATTTTTGGCAGAAGCTCCAGCCATTGCTGCTCTGCTGTCTTTCCTGCAAATGTTCCTTTCCAGTCAACTTCAGCCAGTTCCCCTCTCATGCCATTGTAATTTCCTTTATTCCACTGAAATACCAACACATTGGATTTTATTTTTCCCTCTCAAATTTCAATGTGAACTCGATCATGTTGTGATCACTGTTCCCTAATGCTTCCTGAACCTTAAGCTCTCTTCTCACCTCCAGATCACTGCACAACACCCAGTCCAGCACAGCCAATCCCATAGTGCACTCAACAACAAGCTGTTCTAAAAAGCCATCCCTTAGACATTCTACAAATTCTCTCTCTTGAGGTCCAGTACTGACCTGGTTTTCCCAATCCATTTCCAAGTTAAAATCCCCAATGATTATCACTATATTGCCTTTCTGACACTGCTTTTCCATCTCCTGCTGTAATTTGTAATCCACATCCCGACTGCTGTTTGGAATCCTGTACGTAACTGCCATTAGGGTTCTTCATAACCGCCTTCATAAATCCATATCCATCATGATGAAAAAAAACATTCTATTTGTCCTGATGAAGAGTGTCAGCCCAAAACGTTGATGGGTTATTCCTCTTCGTAGATGCTGACCTATCTGCTGAGTTCTTCTAGCATTTTGTACATGTTACTCTGGATTCCAGCATCTCCAGAATCTCCATTGTTTCTGTTTGATCATTTGGCCTGTATAATCAGAGACTCCTGAAGACCGGCAGAAGAACAGACACTAGCATATGGAATATTTGTCAATGTCTCAGCCCGATACATCGACTGTACTCTTTCCCATAGAAGCTGCCTGGCCTGCTGAGTTCCTTCAGCATTTTGTGTATGTTTCTCTGGATTTCCAGCATCTGCAGATTTTCTTGTGTACATGGAAAACTTTTCTTTTCCAAGCATAGAACATTAGAGAAGTGAGGTTATGATACATGTGGAGTTTTAGACCACCATAACAGTAGTGTGCACAGTTTTGGTCATGACATGACAAAAAGATGTGTTGTAAAGGATGTGGAAACAAGCTAAGGGGGAGAGAGGAAGCAGATAAAATTCAAGGCTCAGAAATGTAAATAATTCACATTGGTTAGGGGAATGAGTAAAAGATAAATTACAAGAGGTTATAATTCTAAATGGGCTTACTTTGATGAAAGTTTCAAGTTTCAAGTTTATTGTCATGAGGATACAAACCCAGAGCTCAAGTATCATAAAAAATTTGTAGAAGTAAGTTAGGAAACTTGTTAAAAGAAACAAACAGAATCTTAGGTTTTGTACATAGAGGAACAGAGTGTAAGAGTAAAGTAGTTGTGGTAAACATTTATAAAGTTTTGATCTGGCCACAACAAGTTGAATCACCTTGGCAATAGTGGATGAAGATTTAACCTTGGAGATTATGAAAGAGCTGAATAAGTATTGTTACGTACCCCGTAACTGGGTTGCCAAACCAGCAGAAATGGATCACTCAGTTGGAGTCTGGAGTACTAGAACTAAGAAAGTTTTATTAAAGAAACAAGCAACACATTAATCGAAAGGATAATAAATGCAACAGTTCAGCGATGATAAACGCACATGTGCACAGAATTAAGATAACAGCATCAATCAAGCTCTATCGTTGTCTAGGGGTAAATGACCAATTTCAAAATGACTCAAAGTTCAGTCCAGTTAGTAGCTCAGTTCGCAGTAATCGTTGCCATGGCGATGGACAAGGTGGGGGAAGAGAGACATAGAATAGGAACAACTGATCATTCAGAACGGCTTCACTCACAGACCAGCGAGATGGCTCACAAACAGCATTTGGGCGGGTCCTTGGTGATGTCACCTGAGGTCACCGACTGTGACCCCTCCTCCAGATGCGGTCGATCCTCTGCAGTGAACCCGGCACCCAGGCAAGGGCGGACACACACCGGGTTCCCGCTGATCGTACCTTTCCACCCTGTGCGTTGTCTGACACTTCTCACCCACTCGTGAGAGGCGCACCGCTTCCAGGGTCTCGTTACCTCGGGTGGCGTGTGTGTGTTGCCTTAGCGAACCTGTCCCTTTTTATCCCCCTGCTGGGGTATCGCCTGTCCATCACTTCAAACAGTTCAGGGTTCAAAGGGGGGAGCCGCTCCAGACAGCTCTCTCTCCCACATCCCTTCATTACACATCTCCAGACGCTGCTCCATTGTTCCTTATCTCTCCTTCCCCTGAGGGCAGGTGGCAGACCAACTGCTGATGCCACTGATGCTAGCCCAGGCCAGCAAACATCTTAATTTTATGTGTATTCTCGTAACACTTCCCCCCTTTAAGGATTTTTACCGGGAGGTAAAAATTACAAACATGACTACATTATCTGATACATACACAATATACATCTTTAACAGTTATTTAGCTAATACAGAGAATTTGAAGCTGTCAACACCTTGACAGACAGTCATCACATTTTCTGTTCCTTTTACACGTGTTATTAATAATCCCTTAGACCAGGCTCCAACTCAGCAAACTTCATAGTGGCCAAAAACACTGATGAATTGCGACCAATGTAACCTCTCATTTGGTTTTGTCCCGGACCACAACAACAAGGGTCGTCCCATTCCGACTCAATTTTCTCTCGCAAGGGCTTAGTAGGAGGGGGACGGGTATTGACCGCAGAGTTATTGCAAAACTTCCTGCAGTACCCCACCATCTCCAAGAGCCTTCTGAGGGCCCTCTTGTCTTTCGGGGTTGGGAGGTCAGCGATAGCCTGCACTGTAGCTTGCATCACTGCCAGCTGCCCCTGTGTCACCACAATTCCCAGGTAAGTGACCCTCGTGTGGCCGAATTCATTTTTTTCAAGGTTCACTATCAAACTGGCTTCAGACAGCCGTGTTAAATTGCCAATACACACCTCTGTGTTCATCAGCCCTTTAGTCACTGAATTACTCAAAAAATATGGGTGTTGTTTACTTGGCTGCCCTATTGTAACCACAATCGCCCAACGTCCCAGTTCTTTGCATTTCCTCGGGACAATCAAACACATGGGTGCGAGTCGTTTAATTACTCCTTCGGGGATTAAGGGAGAGACCTTTATCAGTAGACCTGGCCAAAACAATAGCCTTCTCCCATCTGACCGATCCCATCCTAATCTTTTCAAAATGGTTTTTTTCTCTTATCAAGGGGCCCCTAGCTTCATTGATTTCCACGCTAACACCGACTAGGTTTGTTAGCATATCAAAAGCCGGTGACCGTCTCAGTTCGCGTCGGTCATGATCAATAACATTTTTCCCCCTGGGCAGCCGGTAACTCTCTTTCATGATTCCACCAACTGTTTCCTCCAGCACCGCAAAATGTCCACCGGGGGGTACCTCGTGGGCCATGTTAAAAACCTCATCCCCATAACTCTTTTGCACCACCCCCCACTCCTCATCTGCGGATGCTGTACTTGATTTCCCTTTCTTCCTTAGCACTTCCTCATCCGCACAATAGCTTGTCAAGGCTGTGTCAGAGAGAGCGGTCTCGGCAAAAACCATCAGCCCCTCGTCTCGCTCCTGCGTCTGCACAAATTCTTTCCTGGCTACTGCTACGTCCGTCCCAGCTCCCTCACTACCTCTTACCTCACTACACCCTGTCTCATACAAGGTTGGCAGAAATGTTTCAGCCAAATTCACCATCGCGGGCGGGGCCTCCATGCTGGCAGGCTGACCCGTCAATCTCACGACTGGGAACACGATTCCTCCGGCGATGTCATTACCGAGCAAGACTTCCACGTCTTTCATCGGTAATTCGGACCTCACCCCGATCGTGACTAGTCCAGAGACCAGGTTGCTCTGTAAATGTATCTGGTGCAAAGGGACTGACTCTGTCCCTTCCCCAACACCTTTGACCTCTACCTCCCCAGTCTGGGTCTCTGAGCTAAACTCTAATACACTCTTCAGTATTAGTGACTGACACGCTCCCGTGTCTCTCCAGATCCGCACTGGAACTGGTTTTAACCTCTCCTTCACTGACACCAGTCCGGCCGAGATAAACCTCTCGCGCCCTTCCTGGACTTTTTCAGACCTGTCCTTCCCTAGCGGTTCGCTTAACAGCTCAATACAGCCATTCAAAATTTCCGCTTTTCCTTTCCCCGTCTCCTTCCTTGGGGCAAAGCACCTGGACGCAAAGTGTCCGACTTTCCCACAATTATAACAGACGACCCCAGGAGACTTCCTACCAGACTGCTCCCGGTCTACCTTATCCTTTTCACTAGTCCCCGGCTTACTTTCTGACTTTTCCGGCGGACTCTCCCCGCCGTCCTGACTACCCTTCTGGTAGCCTTTACTCGGGGCAACCTTCATTTTATGCGTCAACGCATACTCATCCGCTAACTTAGCAGTTGCGGCTAACGTGGCTGCCTCTTTCTCATCGAGGTAGGGTCTCATACCCTCAGGGACACAACCTTTAAACTGCTCAATCAGAATCAGCTGCAGCAGTCTGTCATAATCCCCCTCTACCCCTTTCGAGGCGCACCAACGCTCACAATATGTTTGCATCTCACGAGCAAACTCCAAATACATGCGGTCCCACTGCTTCCTCGCATTCCGGAACCTCTGCCGGTATGCCTCCGGGACCAACTCATAAATCCTGAGGATGGCCTCCTTCACCACCTCATACTTCTGGGCATCTTCCGCGGATAAAGCGGAGTAAGCTTGTTGGGCCTTCCCTTTCAGTACACTCTGAAGTAAAACAACCCACTTATCCCTCGGCCATTCCTGACTTATAGCCACCTTTTCGAAGTGGAGAAAGTACCGATCCACGTCGGTATCGTCAAAAGGGGGAACCAGCCTTACCTCCTGGGTCGCCCGGAACCCTCCACCTTGGTTCGGCACGAGCCCCTGCTCGGCCCTTATCTTTAACTTCTCCAGCTCAAATTCCCTTTCCCTCTGTTTCTCCTCTCTCTCCAACTGTCTTTCTCTCTCCCGCCTTTCTAACTCTTTCTCTTTCTCCTGCCTTTCTAACTGCTTCTCTTCGTGTTCTAACTGCCGTACCCAGAACTCGTGCTCGAGTCTCAGTTTTTCAAGCTGTACCTGTACCGCGTCTCCAGCAGGTTTTTCAATAGACACCACCCCCAGCTCACCTTGGGGAAACACACCTTTAGATACATAGTGCTCTACAATAGCTCTGTGTATCTCCTCTCTCCTCATTGTCGACTTCACCTTAGCAAGATTCACCCGTTTGGCCACAGCTATCAATTCCGATTTCCTGGCATCCTCTAATGCCTCCAAGGTCGGCACCTTTATAAATTCCTCAACCTCCATTTCTGCTGTTTGTCTTTTCTTTCTTTCGGGAATTTTAACCCAATCAATTTACTCCGTCCCAAATTTAGCGTTCAAAATCGCGGACGAGAACCCCACTTATGTTACGTACCCCGTAACTGGGTTGCCAAACCAGCAGAAATGGATCACTCAGTTGGAGTCTGGAGTACTAGAACTAAGAAAGTTTTATTAAAGAAACAAGCAACACATTAATCGAAAGGATAATAAATGCAACAGTTCAGCGATGATAAACGCACATGTGCACAGAATTAAGATAACAGCATCAATCAAGCTCTATCGTTGTCTAGGGGTAAATGACCAATTTCAAAATGACTCAAAGTTCAGTCCAGTTAGTAGTTCAGTTCGCAGTAATCGTTGCCATGGCGATGGACAAGGTGGGGGAAGAGAGACATAGAATAGGAACAACTGATCATTCAGAGCGGCTTCACTCACAGACCAGCGAGATTGCTCACAAGCAACTTTTGGGCGGGTCCTTGGTGATGTCACCTGAGGTCACCGACTGTGACCCCTCCTCCAGATGCGGTCGATCCTCTGCAGTGAACCCGGCACCCAGGCAAGGGCGGACACACACCGGGTTCCCGCTGATCGTACCTTTCCACCCTTGTCGTTGTCTGGCACTTCTCACCCACTCGTGAGAGGCGCACCGCTTCCAGGGTCTCGTTACCTCGGGTGGCGTGTGTGTGTTGCCTTAGCGAACCTGTCCCTTTTTATCCCCCTGCTGGGGTATCGCCTGTCCATCACTTCAAACAGTTCAGGGTTCAAAGGGGGGAGCCGCTCCAGACAGCTCTCTCTCCCACATCCCTTCATTACACATCTCCAGACGCTGCTCCATTGTTCCTTATCTCTCCTTCCCCTGAGGGCAGGTGGCAGACCAACTGCTGATGCCACTGATGCTAGCCCAGGCCAGCAAACATCTTAATTTTATGTGTATTCTCGTAACAGTATCTATAAGGAAAGATGTTGCATGGCTTTTTGGAGAGGTCAAATGAATATGTTGAATTGAATTGTTTCATAATAGGCAAGGCCAATTGACCTCCTGCACTGTGACCAATTTGTGTTCACTTCTGAGTGCCACATTTTAAGAGAAAATTATGTGTGCAGAACAGCTTAACTAATGTAATTCTGCAGCTGATGAACTGCATGTGCAGGGGTTACTCTTCTTGGAACTGAGGAAGATGCAAAGGGATTTGATAGAGGTGTTGAAATGGATATCGATAGAGGGGTAAAGAAATACTTATCCCATTAGTAGCATGCGTGAAGAAGAATCATAGAATACTGCAGCAGAATAACTGGCACCTGGACCAACGCCCTCCATACCCCTCCAATCCGTTTCCTCACCCAAGTTTCTCTTAACTGTTGAAATCAAACCCGCACCTAATTAGGGAAGATAGAATGAAGCTGGTTTGCAAAGGAAAAAGAGTGACATGAAAATAGTTTTCTTTTCACGATTGGTTTGGATTAGCAAGAGCGAAGGAAGATTTCAGTTTGACATTTCTGAAGCAGTTGAATAAATACTTGCAAGGAAAGATGGTGCATGGCTATGGGGAGAGGTTAAGGAATTGGTCTGAACTGAATTGCTCTCACAATGAGCAAAGGCCAATTGCCTCCTACGATTGTGATCTTGTGATGGTGCAGCGGGAACAATCTAGGTTAGTTTAATAATAATAGCAAATTTTTGTTGTGATGGAAAAATGATCATTGAAACAAAGGAGATTTAACAGAGCTATAAATGTGTAAGACAGTAATAGTATAATCGTTCCAGTTGAGTCGGATGTTTTCGTAAGGGGTTGTCTATTGGTGAGTACTCTGGTGGCTATAGAGGCAGATCTGTGATCCACATATTTTGGTGCAGTGTGGGCAAGAGTAACTGGTGGCTGCGTTGAGTGGTTTAGTCTTTTCTTTTGGTTGTTCAGTCTCTCTTTTTGCAGCTGCTCTTTGTTCTCTGCAGCGCAGTGGAGATCACTCTCCCGTAGCATAACTCCCTCTTGAACAGATTTCCTCCAGGTGTATCTTCTGAGTGCAATGTCTTCCTCATTTTTAGATGTAATGTTGAATTTCTTCAGGGTGATTTTGATGTTATCTGTAAAGCATTTCCTTTGCCAACCAGGAGCTCACTGTGGGTAAAGGATCTGTTTGGGGTGACATGACTTAGACATGACCTATCAAGTTTGAAGTAAAATTTATTATCAGAGTACATACATGTCACCACATACAACCTTGAAATGCTTTTTCTGCATGTATACTTAGCAAATCTATAGAACAGTATCTGTAAACCGTAATATCAGGAATGTAAACTGTAAGCATACTGTGCAAATGTAGATATAAATAATTAGCAATAAATAATGAAATTACAATATAACAGAGTAATTAAATGAGTGTAGCTATACTTGTTCAAGAGCTTGATGGTTCATAGTCATAGTCATAGTCATAGACATACTTTATTGATCCCGAGGGAAATTGGTTTTCGTTACAGTTGCACCATAAATAATTAAATAGTAATAAAACCATAAATAATTAAATAGTAAATGTAAATTATGCCAGGAAATAAGTCCAGGACCAGCCTATTGGCTCAGGGTGTCTGACCCTCCAAGGGAGGAGCTGTAAAGTTTGATGGCCACAGGCAGGAATGACTTCCTATGACGCTCAGTGTTGCTTCTCGGTGGAATGAGTCTCTGGCTGAATGTATTCCTGTGCCCAACCAGTCCATTATGTAGTGGATGGGAGACATTGTCCAAGATGGCATGCAACTTGGACAGCATCCTCTTTTCAGACACCACCGTCAGAGAGTCCAGTTCCATCCCCACAACATCACTGGCCTTACGAATGAGTTTGTTGATTCTGTTTCTGTCTGCTACCCTCAGCCTGCTGCCCCAGCACACAACGGCAAACATGATAGCACTGAACACCACAGACTCGTAGAACATCCTCAGCATCGTCCAGCAGATGTTAAAGGACCTCACTCTTCTCAGGAAATAGAGACAGCTCTGACCCTTCTTGTAGACAGCCTCAGTGTTCTTTGACCAGTCCAGTTTATTGTCAATTCGTATCCCCAGGTATTTGTAATCCTCCACCATGTCCACACTGACCCCCTGGATGGAAACAGGGGTCACCGGTGCCTTAGTCCTCCTCAGGTCTACCACCAGCTCCTTAGTCTTTTTCACATTAAGCTGCAGATAATTCTGCTCACACCATGTGACAAAGTTTCCTACCGTAGCCCTGTACTCAGCATCATCTCCCTTGCTGATGCATCCAACTATGGCAGAGTCATCAGAAAACTTCTGAAGATGGCAAGACTCTGTGCCGTAGTTGAAGTCCGAGGTGTAAATGATGAAGAGAAAGGGAGACAAGACAGTCCCCTGTGGAGCCCCAGTGCTGCTGATCACTCTGTCGGATACACAGTGTTGCAAGCACACGTACTGTGGTCTGCCAGTCAGGTAATCAAGAATCCATGACACCAGGAAAGCATCCACCTGCATTGCTGTCAGTTTCTCCCCCAGCAGAGCAGGGCGGATGGTGTTGAATGCACTGGAGAAGTCAAAAAACATGAAGGGTAATAACAGTTGTTGAACTTGATGGTATGAGACCTGAGGCATCTGTACTTCCTTCCTGATGGAGGCAGCGAGAGAAAAGTATTGTCAGGGCAGAGAGGTTCTTAGATGATGGATGCTGTTTTTCTACGGCAATGTTTCATGTAGATGTGCTCAATGGTTGGGAGGGTTTTACCCATGATACGCTGGACCGTATCCATTACCATTTGTAGGATTTTCTGCTCAAAGGCATTGGCATTCCCATACTAGGCCATAATGTAGCCAGTCAGCACACTTTCCACCACACAGATATGGAAGTTTGCCAAGGTTTTCGATGACATGCTGAACCTCCACAGACTCCTGATTAAGTAAAATTGCTGTTGTGCTTTCTTCACAATTATGCTGATATGATTGGTCTAGGATAGGTCCTCTGAGATAGTGACACCCAGGAATTTAAGGTTCCTGATCCTCTCTACCTCCTATCCTCCAATGATTTATAGACCTCTGGTTTCCCTCTCCTGAAGTCCACAATTATTTCCATGGTCTTATTGACATTGAGAGAGTTGTTGTTATTACACTATTCAGCCAAGTTTTCAATCTCCCTCCTGTGTGCTGATTCAACACCCCTTTTGACATGGCCCACAACGATGGTGTCATCAGCAAACTTGTATGTGGTGATGAAGCTGTACTTATCCACACAATCATAGGTGTCAGGAGGAGAGTAGTGCAGGGGGCTAAGTATACATCTCTGAGATTGTGGAGGAGGTGTTTTGGCCAATTGAACTGACTGGGGTCTATGAGTGAGGAAATCATAGTGGAGATGCTGTTCATGTTGGTCTCCCCTAGTACACTGGCATTAGTGCGTCTGTAATGTATAAATGTATACGATACCACAGTAAATTGGTAAATTGATTTATAATATGAAGTTAGTTTTCCCTTAATGTTTTTAACAAGTTTATGAGGTATGAAGCAACACTGAGAAAGTTAGAGACATTCAGTTCACAGTACCTTTGCTTCTTGATGAGCTGAGGGCAGCGGTCCATCATCTGACAACAGCAGTTGTGCGTGGACAGCTGGATTCCTGGGCTGAGAGCCCTACAGCTCTAGGCACCAGTATCCCTATGGAAAGGAGGTCCAAACAGGTTGCCAAGCAAACAGTGATTTCAGAATCCTCCTATACCAATCCGGCTCTCTCCTCTCTCCCTAATTGTGTCTCCTTCCACTTTGAAACCTTGGTCATTGATTAATGCTTCAGCTCCATTTATAAACCTGTCAATTGTTGAATAATAACCAGCACTGCAAAGTCGCTTAAGGGTTTAAAATAAAATAATTACACCACGATGAAAGAAATAAAACAGCAACGTTTTTCCAGTTGAACTATTTTCGACAATCTTTATGAGCAAGTGCTGTCTCAAAAACCTTGCAAGTTTTAATTTCATCCTTTGTGTGATTTATTTGCCATAAGCAATGTTTCATTTATTTTGCAATTGTGATATGACAGATTATTGTTGGGCTTTCTTTAGCCAGAGGCTAAATTTATCGTAAAACGGAGCAGCTCAGCATGACAAAGATGAAAATTTTATTTTGGAAACTTTATTTTGCAGGGTGGTGTGCATTGTTTCTCCAGCGCAGCTGGACAAAATGGATTTATCATTGCAGAAGACCTGTCATCCATTCCTTCGATCAAGGTATATTCTTTTCTGCACCAAGGAAGCACATGAGGAGAAAAGTGGAGGGTGTTTTGGACCAATTAATGGTAGATCAAAAACGTTTGCCAGCAATTGGCTATTGTAATGTAACTAGGAAATTGCTCGTATTATATCAGATAGAACAAAGGCACATGAACAACTTTATAACTAGTGAATGTATGAAATTAAAGCCAGGGCAAGTTATCAGACCCTTTTGAGTCCACAAGTGTGCACGATTGACACTTGTTAGAACACAAGTGTGATCTTGTGCCCCAAGGACAGTTTACCACATCTCAAATTCAGTCCTAAGTGCACATAATGTCTGAGAATCCACCAATCTCTGTCCTATGTTCTAAACACCTAGAGTTATCAGAGTGAAGAAATTTCATCTCAGACCTACATGGTAATCTCTGTTCATGAGCCTATGCATCACCTATGTGCCATGAGGAGATGATGGATAAACTTGGGGGGTTTTCCCTGAAGCGCTGGAGGCTGTTAGAAATATTTAGAAGATTATGAAAGACCTAGGTAGAGTAGACAGCCAAAATACTTTCCCCAATGTTAAAATGTCTAATACTTAAATGTCACCATTAATTCTTACAAATGTTTATTGATGCACGATAGAAAGCATTCATTGGGATGCATAACGGCTTGGTGTGGGCAACTATTATTTCCAGGACTGCAACAGTTTCTGATTCTGTTTTAAAGTAGGAAATTACACTGTAGAGTTTCACTGAATCCTTAACAGGATTTTCCTTCCCAATTGATGGAATATTTTTATTAATGCACCATAGAAAGCATCCTATCCCAATGCATCATGGTTTGGTATGGCAAATCTTTTGCCCATGACTGTAATAAACTGCAGAGAGTTGTGAATACAATTCAGTACATGATGGGAACCAGCCTCTCTTTGATAGCTTCTGTCTCTACTTCTTGCTACCTCAGTAGAGCAGCCAGTACCCCTAACATTTGTTCTTCGCCCTGTTCCCACTGGGCTGAAGAAACAAAAGCCTGAAAGCACATATCACCAGGCTCAAAGTCAGCTTCTTTCCCAAAGTTATTGGGCTCTTGAAACAACCTCTTGTACAATGATGGATTCCTGTCCTCACAATCTGCCTCGTCATGATCTTTCATTTATTCATTTACATGCACTGCACTTATCGTAGCTTTTACACTTTATTCTGCATTGTAATTGTTTTGTCTTATTCAAGCCCAGTCTACTGTGCATTGATATGATCTGATCTGATTTGTATTCCATCCGGTGATTAGGACAGTTCAGTACATAATTGGGACTCAATTACCAGACCTGGAGACAATCTACAACTGTCAATGCTTACGGCTTGCTGGGAACATCATTAAAGACCCATTCCATCCTATACATTGTTTATTCACGCTTCTGCCATCTGGTCGGAGACACAGAAACTCTTAGCCAAGACAGTAAGACTGTAAAACAGCTTCTTCCTGAGGGCTGTTGTGCAGCTGAATAACGCAACACCCCATCACACTTGTGTTCAAACACCCCGGCCTTTGAGAGTTATGGACTATGAAAGTCACTTGTTGCATGTAAGTATGGGATTTTTAAAAAATTAAGCCATACCGGATGCATCATTTTTGCATGGACTGGAGTAGCACCACAATCTCATTGTCTTGAGTAATGACAATAAAGTTCTATTCTGTATAAATAATGTGCAAGATTATATCTTAGCACTTACCTATACATGAAAATAATCAACCCCTACCAATACTAGAGGACATGCACTGTCCTCCAACATGCCAAACATGTATGGATAGAGTTAGTAAGTTGTGGGCATGCTATGTTGGCACAAGAATCATTGCTGCCTCCCAGAACATCTCGTATTGCATTGGTCATTGACACAAACACTGTATGTTTCGATGTACATGTGTCAAATGAAGCGAATCTTTTTCTTTAATCCTTAATTTGTTCAGCATAAGATCATTGCCCGAAGTGTGGTGCTGTTCTATGTTCTGTGTCCTACAGTGGATGTGGATTCCAGTTAATTGGGACCTATCAGGACCGGTATATTTTTATATTATATCAATAAGGAGGCTGCCCCAATTAGTAGAAGTTTTATGGAACTAGTTAAAAAGGTATGAAAGGACAAACTACCATTTAACTGAGTAAAAGATTATGTAGTTAAATGAAATAGAGAACAAATTTGAACACTACCAATACTACTGCAGTACTATAAAACTGAAATTGTTCCTGATAGTTGTCAACAGAAGAATTAAACCACTGTATACTGCTGTGTTCTTTTGATTGATCGTCAATGAACAAACTCAGAGCAGACACCGAGTGCAGATAACAGACTGCCTTCATTGCCTTTCTGCATGAAGTAATGTCGTCATCCAAGAATTAATTTCCTGGAATCCTATGTAGTCACTAGCTCAGACTCTGATGGTTTATCTTCATCAATCTCCTTGTCTTCGTATTTCCCACCTTGATGCTTTGATGTAATTCTTTTGACGTTTCATGAAAATTTTTAATGTCAAAATAAAAAAAAACAAAATGATCAAAAATTACTGCTTTTTGAATTGGCATCTGTTGACCCAAGTGGATAACATAACATAACATAAGCATATGCAAATGATACTGTTTAAAAACTGTTCACCCTAAGAATGGTGAAGTGCGGCTACGCAAGCAGACAAAATTGATTTTAGTTAGAAACTGTTCAGTCACAATCTACTGTCCGAATTAAATGGTATAGTGTCCCAAATAAACAAAGGGAATCCTGGCCATTTTCTCAATTAGTTTTTGTTCTTTAAGAGTTGTCCCAAATAAGCAACTGCTCTGATTAACCAATGGCCTAATTAACCGGAATCCGCTGTATCGAGTTTTACATTCTATCTAGTATATAGCCCTACAATAAGTCACTCTGATGGAACAGGAATTCCAAGTCTAATATTAAGTTTTGTGTGTGTGTGTGTGTGTGTGTGTGTGTGTTCACGCGCACACACAAGTCACATTTAAATAGAAATTTGCTGGCACTTTCATTCTGACCTATCCTTTGCTGTGGACAGAAGGCAATATTGAATTTACTTCCCTGCCTTTCTACATAGAAACATAGAAACATGAAAATATGTGCAGGAGTTGGCCATTCGGCCCTTCGAGCCTGCACCGCCATTCAGTATGATCATGGCTGATCATCCAACTCAGAACCCTGTACCAGCCTTCCACCCCATACCCCCTGATCCCTTTAGCCACAAGGGCCATATCTAACTCCCTCTTAAATATAGCCAATGAACTGGCCTCAAAGTTGCTGGTGAACGCAGCAGGCCAGGCAGCATCTATAGGAAGAGGTGCAGTCGACATTTCAGGCCGAGACCCTTCGTCAGGACTAACTGAAGGAAGAGTGAGTAAGGGATTTGAAAGCTGGAGGAGGAGGGGGAGATGCAAAATGATAGGAGAAGACAGGAGGGGGAGGGATAGAGCCGAGAGCTGGACAGGTGATAGGCAAAAGGGGATACGAGAGGATCATGGGACAGGAGGCCTAGGGAGAAAGACGGGGGGGGGGTGACCCAGAGGATGGGCAAGAGGTATATTCAGAGGGACAGAGGGAGAAAAAGGAGAGTGAGAGAAAGAATGTGTGCATAAAAAGGAGTAACAGCTGGGGTACGAGGGGGAGGTGGGGCCTAGCGGAAGTTAGAGAAGTCAATGTTCATGTCATCAGGTTGGAGGCTACCCAGACGGAATATAAAGTGTTGTTCCTCCAACCTGAGTGTGGCTTCATCTTTACAGTAGAGGAGGCCGTGGATAGACATGTCAGAATGGGAATGGGATGTGGAATTAAAATGTGTGGCCACTGGGAGATCCTGCTTTCTCTGGCGGACAGAGCGTAGATGTTCAGCAAAGCGGTCTCCCAGTCTGCGTCGGGTCTCACCAATATATAAAAGGCCACATCGGGAGCACCGGACGCAGTATATCACCCCAGTCGACTCACAGGTGAAGTGATGCCTCACCTGGAAGGACTGTTTGAGGCCCTGAATGGTGGTAAGGGAGGAAGTGTAAGGGCATGTGTAGCACTTGTTCCGCTTACACGGATAAGTGCCAGGAGGGAGATCAGTGGGGAGGGATGGGGGGGACGAATGGACAAGGGAGTTGTGTAGGGAGCGATCCCTGCGGAATGCAGAGAGGGGGGGGAGGGAAAGATGTGCTTAGTGGTGGGATCCCGTTGGAGGTGGCGGAAGTTACGGAGAATAATATGTTCCCCTTCTCGCAATTCCTCCGTCTCCGCCGCATCTGCTCTCAGGGTGAGGCTTTTCATTCTAGGACGAGGGAGATGTCTTCATTTTTTAAAGAAAGGGGCTTCCCTTCCTCCACTATCAACTCTGCTCTTAAACACATCTCCTCCATTTCACGTACATCTGCTCTCACTCCATCCTCCCACCACCCCACTAGGAATAGGGTTCCCCTGGTCCTCACCTACCACCCCACCAGCCTCCGGGTCCAACATATTATTCTCCGTAACTTCCGCCACCTCCAACGGGATCCCACCACTAAGCACATCTCCAACATTGGGAACAATCTTCCTGCATCTAACCTGTCCAATCCCTTTAGGATTTTATACGTTTCAATCAGATCCCCCTTCAATCTCCTAAATTCCAACGAGTATAAGCCTAGTTCATCCAGTCTTTCTTCATATGAAAGTCCTGCCATCCCAGGAATCAATCTGGTGAACCTTCTTTGTACTCCCTCTATGGCAAGGATGTCTTCCCTCAGATTAGGGGACCAAAACTGCACACAATACTCTAGGTGTGGTCTCACCAAGGTCTTGTACAACTGCAGTAGTACCTCCCTGCTCCTGTACTTGAATCCTCTTGCTATAAATGCCAGCATACCATTTGCCCTTTTCACCGCCTGCTGTACCTGCATGCCCACTTTCAATGACTGGTGTATAATGACACCCAGGTCTCGTTGCACCTCCCCTTTTCCTAATCGGCCACCATTCAGATAATAATCTGTTTTCCTGTTCTTGCCACCAAAGTGGATAACTTCACATTTATCCACATTAAATTGCATCTGCCATGAATTTGCCCACTCACCCAACCTATCCAAGTCACCCTGCATCCTCTTAGCATCCTCCTCACAGCTAACACTGCCGCCCAGCTTCGTGTCATCCGCAAACTTGGAGATGCTGCATTTAATTCCCTCATCCAAGTCATTAATATATATTGTAAACAACTGGGGTCCCAGCACTGAGCCTTGCGGTACCCCACTAGTCACTGCCGGCCATTCTGAAAAGGTCCCGTTTATTCCCACTCTTTGCTTCCTGTCTGCTAACCAATTCTCCATCCACATCAGTACCTTACCCCCAATACCGTGTGCTTTAAGTTTGCACACTAATCTCCTGTGTGGGACCTTGTCAAAAGCCTTTTGAAAATCCAAATATACCACATCCACTGGTTCTCCCCTATCCACTCTATTAGTTACATCCTCGAAAAATTCTATGAGATTCGTCAGACGTGATTTTCCTTTCACAAATCCATGCTGACTTTGTCCGATGATTTCACCGCTTTCCAAATGTGCTGTTATCACATCTTTGATAACATGTCCAGGACCCGCTCAAACTTGTCAAGACTTGATTCATATTTAATGGAATTGCAAGTGTTGACAACATTCATCACTAAATAATGATTGAAGTTGGCCCAGCTGATCAAGCTGCTGCCCTGTAGCTGCCTGCGTAGAGCTCACGCGTTCTCCATGTGAGTTTATTTTAAGGGTCTGGTTTCCTTTCAGAATCCAATGATATGAGGGTGGATAGTCGTTTGGCCTCTGTGGTAGAATTGGTGTGAATATTGATAATGGCTTATTACTGCCACATGTACTGAGATGCAGTGAAAAGCTTGCCTTGCATACTATTCATACAGATCAGATCATTACATACTGCATCGAGGCAGAACAAGATAAAGCAATAAGGGCAGCCCAGTCGAATAGCAGTTACTGCACCAACGACACGGGGTTCATTCCCTGCCGTCATCTGTAAGGAGTTTTTGCGTTCTCCCCATGACAGCATGGGGTTCCTCACACTTTCCAAAGATGTACAGGTTAGTAGGTTATTGGGTCACATGGGTGTAGCTGGGCAGCACATTTTTGTTGGGTTGGAAGGGTCGGTTACTCATGGAGTATCTCTAAATTAAAATAAATGGCAATGCAGAAACTACAAAGAGCAGGCAGTGCAGGTAAACAATGAAATGCAAGATCATAATTAGGTAGATTGTGAGGTCGGAACACGTACCACTTAGTAGGATAATTGGTCATTGGAAATTCCCGCTTGATTAGGCTAGGGTTGAAACGATGGGTTGTTCAGCACAACTTGAAGGGCCAAAAGAACCTGCTCCGCATGGTATCTCTAAATAAATAAAATTCCTGTGAATGAGACACGCAATCAATTTATTTTTCTTATATTGGGAAATGTTACTTCAGAATCATTTAGTTAGAGATCTTGTTAGTGCCTAATCAGGATATGGAGAAGGAACAATTGACGCACACAGGGCACACTGTGCAGTCTACATAGAAAGACGAGGGTCAGGAAATCCATACTCCTTTCCATTTAGAATGGAATCTTTCAAATTCAATCAAGTTTAGAGTCCAGACTCTGAGAGATTTGGTAAGCAAAACCTGCCAGCAAGATCCATTTCTGGGCTCTGTGAATTGCAAGCAACTGTTTTGTTCCATGGAAGTGCAAAGTGATGTTCACTAAAGTCGATTAAAGACTCTTATTACGGATTAGCTTTATTTGTCACATGTACATCACAGTATCAAAATATACAGTAAAATGTACTGTTTGTGTCAAATCAAATCAGCGTGGATTCTGCTGGACAGCCCACAGAAGTCACTGGACTTCCAGCACCAACACGGCACACTCACAACTCCTAAACTTATTTATATGTCAACAACCAGAACAGTCCAAAGATGGTCTGGGGTCAGCCCACAAGTGTCACCATGCTTCTGGTACTAAAATAGCATGCCTACAACTTACTAATTATCCAACTTACTAGCTCACTTGTTTTTGGAATGTGGGAGGAAACTATAGCACCCAGAGGAAACCTGTGTAGTCATGGGGAGAATGTACAAACTCCTTACAGGCAGTGCTGGGAATTGTATCCCTGGTGATGTAAAGTGATACTTTAACCACTAGGCTATCATGCTGCCACAAATAGCATCCTGGATACACATTTGGAAAGGTTTTAACTTACCTCGGCAACTAGACTGAGGTCGGTTGGATCCCAGAATGATTGTGTCACAGCAGATCCTATCAGGAGAGAAAAGAAGAATCTAAAATGCAACATGAAATAAAGTGGCTTAATCTGCCAGATAAACCATTCTCAAAATGTTGTGCTTAAAAATAAAACTCTGAGGAAAAGCGCAACATCATGATCGTGTTATTCCATCAGATCTAACACTTTAAGTTATTTTCAGTAGCTTCCATGTTGCTGGACTGCCGCTGTGTAATTTCTGATTAATTATATGAGTCAGCATGTTGACAAGCCCAGCACAGTGCTGACCACACTGTGTGCCCTGCATGGCACATGTGCTCGTTGTTAGTGCCCTCATTAAGCACAAGCAGGACCTCTAATTAAATGATTCAGAAATAACAGAGTCCCACAGGGCAAACACCTGCAGAAAGAACTCCTCTTCGCTTCCCGTCAACAATAATTAGTTCTACAGGGTATCTCTTATTTTACTTAGTCCTCGTGGTGTTTAATTTGCTAGGGAGATTGGGATAATGTTCTTGTCTTCATATTGAGGGAAATGAAAATTAATGTATGGAAAATGTAGCTGCTGAAGATGAAGAGAAGATCCTTTGAATTTATTTATTTGGTAAAAATAATGACTCAGCAGCATTCTAAATCAAAAACCATTGCAATATATCAATATTGGAAGCAGGGATTTAATTCTTGAATTTGTAAGGCTGCTTCTGAAAGAAAAAAAAAGTTGCATTTGAAACTAAACCTCATCCTGTGTTGTGGGCGGTATGGCAGGATAGCAGTTAAGGTAACGCTTTACAGCACTAGCAACCCGGGTTCGATTCCCACCATTGTCTAAATGAGGAGTTGGTACGTTCTCCCCATGACTGCATGGATTTCATCTAGGTGCTTTGGGTTTCTTCCCACTTTCCAAAGATGAACGGGTTAGCGTTAGTAAGATATGGGCACGCTATGTTGGCGTGGGCAGAATGCTGGCACTTATGCGCTGCCCACAGCACAATCCTTGCACCGCGCTGGTCAATAACGCAAACCACACATTTCACTGTATGTTTTGATGTTTTGGTATACATGGGCAAATAAAGTTAATCTTTTTATCCTTTGTCAAAGGAATATTTATTGAGAATTTTGATTGGAATAGAGGTGGTTTTCCACTAACAGCAATCTCTAGAGTTATTCATTAAATTATATCAGATAGCTCACTGGGTGGTGGGGTGAAGAAACGTCTCTACCAAAGGAGGTGTAAGGCACTCCTTCCCTCCTCTAGCCTGCAGGTCACCTTGGGCATGGTGTAGCACCTGCTTAGCCCCCTGTTCAGGGTTACGTGAAGTCATGGCAGCAGGTGGTGGATGGCCATATGAGCAGCTGGTGTATATCACAAGTCCTGGTTATGCGATCACTGACACCAGGCAGACAACCTCTGAAGAATATTGATAATGGCTGAGGTCACCAGTCTTGTAAAGACACTCTCCAGATGATGGCAATGGCAAACCACTTGTGTCAAAACTTTTTGCTGAGAACCACGATCACCCACGTCATACCACAAGGCGCATGCTGATGATGATGAGGTAGTTGAAGATGCCGAAATGTTTCTGTGACAGGCATCGTAGAAATGTGAGGTAACAGTCACCACTGTTCCTTCACACCTCTAGGGAACTCAGTTTGATCCTGACCTTCGTTGCTGTCCATGTGGAGTTTCAGTTTCCTCCTCCAGACCACATGGGTTTGCCTTGAATTCTCCTGCTTACACCCATCTCCCCAAAGGTGTATTCGTAGGTTAAGTAGTTACTGTTAATTATGTTGAGGCCATGATTGTAACTGCACAGCTTCCATGACAAGGCATGTCATACCCATGAAGGATTCCCAAATTCCCAAGTGGCTACTACACAGTGAGCTTTCACTGGGCATGAGGAATTGAAGCAAGCCCTTGTAAGAAGTTAAAAGACTGTGTGAAAACTAACATTGCACACAGTGGATAGTACCAAAGTGGCTGGAACAGAGTGCACAAGACCAGAATGGCTGGCGAGCCTTGGACAGAACCACTCACAGGTACTTGGAGGAGAGACGCCGAGTGGTACTAATCGCTGCCCGACAAAGAAGGGAAACATCAGCAGCTCCAATTCCAGATCCACCACAGCTTTCACATCCTTATTGTGGACATCCATGTCCCTTAGCAGCCACCTACAAACACACCGCAGAACGGCACAAATCCAACAGCAGATATGACAGCCAATCAATTATGTCTTAGTGTACATATAAAAGAATAAAGGGAGTTGCTAGTCATATGAAAGCAAATCTGTTTCAATGCTATTTAAAATCAGGGGGAAAAAACTACAGGGAGGTAGTCACACCTAGGCTGTCGGAAGCAGGTCGATGGGTGACAGTCCGAGGGGGGAGAGTGAAAATGAGCAGACAGGTAGTGCAGAGCACCCTCCTAGCCATTCCCCTGAATAATAAGTTTAATGTCCTGGATACTGTTGGCCGGGACGACTGACCAGGTGTGAGCCACGGTGGCAGGGCCTCCGGCACTGAGTCTGACCCGGTGGTGCAGAAGGGTGGGATGGAAAAGAGGAGAGCTGCTGTCATTGGAGACTCTATAGTCAGGGGAGCAGACAGGAGATTTTGTGGATGTGAGAAGGACACTCGCATGGTTTGTTGCCTCCCGGGTGCCAGGGTCCGGGATGTCTCTGACCGGGTGCACGACATCCTGGTACGAGAGGGAAAGCAACCAGAAGTCGTCATACATGTTGGGACCAACGACATAGGCAGGAAGAGGGATGAGGTCCTGAAGCGTGAGTTTCGGGAACTAGGCAGAAGACTGAAAAACAGGACCTCAAGGGTGACGTTCTCAGGATTGCTGCCAATGCTACGTGACAGTGATGGTAAGAATTGGAGGAGATGACAGTTGAATGCTTGGCTGAGGAGTTGGTGCAGGGAGCAGGGTTTTAGAATTTTGGATCATTGGGATCTCTTCTGGGGAAGGTGGGACCTGTACAGATTGGATGGGTTGCACCTGAACTCGAGGGGAAGCAATATCCTTGCAGGTAGGTTTGCTAGCATGGTTTGGGAGGGTTTAAACTAAATTGCAAGGGGGATGGGACCCGGAACGATAGAGCAGTGAAAGAAGTGCATGGAGTAAAGCCAGATCTAACATATAGCGAGGCTTTGAGGAAAGAGAAGCAGAATAAACGGTGTAAAGGTAGTAAGGCAGAAGGGCTGAAATGTATGTACCTCAATGCAAGAAGCATCAGGAACAAAGGTGATGAACTGAGAGCTTGGATACATACATGGAATTATGATGTAGTGGCCATTTCAGATACTTGGCTGGCACCAGGGCAGGAATGGATTCTCAATATTCCTGGATTTCAGTGCTTTAAAAGGGATAGAGAGAGGGGAAAAGGGGAGGAGGGGTGGCATTACTGGTCAGGGATACTATTACAGCTACAGAAAGGGTGGGTAATGTAGCAGGATCCTCTTTTGAGTCAATATGGGTGGAAGTCAGGAACAGGAAGGGAGCAGTTACTCTATTAGGGGTATTCTATAGGCCCCCTGGTAGCAGCAGAGATACAGAGGAGCAGATTGGGAGGCAGATTTTGGAAAGGTGCAAAAATGACAGGGTTGTTATCGTGGGTGACTTTAACTTCCCTAATATTGATTGGCACCTGATTAGTTCCAAGTGTTTAGATGGGGCAGAGTTTGTTAAGTATGTCCAGGACGGATTCCTGTCACAGTATGTGGACAGGCTGACTAGGGGGAATGCCATACTAGATCTAGTACTAGGTAATGAACCGGGTCAGGTCACAGATCTCTCAGTGGGTGAGCATCTGGGGGACAGTGTCCACCGCTCCCTGGCCTTTAGCATTATCATGGAAAAGGATAGAATCAGAGAGGACAGGAAATTTTTTAATTGGGAAAGGGCAAATTATGAGGCTATAAGGCTAGAACTTGCGGGTGTGAATTGGGATGATGTTTTTGCAGGGAAATGTACTATGAACATGTGGTCGATGTTTAGAGATCTAGTCATATTCATAGTCATAGTCATACTTTATTGATCCCAGGGGGAAACTGGTTTTCATTACAGTTGCACCATAAATAATAAATAGTAATAGAACCATAAATAGTTAAATAGTAATATGTAAATTTTGCCAGTAAATTATGAAATAAGTCCAGGACCTCTTGCAGGATGTTAAGGATAAATTTGTCCCGGTGAGGAAGATAAAGAATGGTAGGGTGAAGGAACCATGGGTGACAAGTGAGGTGGAAAATCTAGTCAGGTGGAAGAAGGCAGCATACATGAGGTTTCGGAAGCAAGGATCAGATGGGTCTATTGAGGAATATAGGGAAGCAAGAAAGGAGTTTAAGAAGGGGCTGAGAAGAGCAAGAAGGGGGCATGAGAAGGCCTTGGCGAGTAGGGCAAAGGAAAACCCCAAGGCATTCTTCAATTATGTGAAGAACAAAAGGATGACAGGAGTGAAAGTAGGACCGATTAGAGATAAAGGTGGGAAGATGTGCCTGGAGGCTGTGGAAGTGAGCTAGGTCCTCAATGAATACTTCTCTTCGGCATTCACCAATGAGAGGGAATTTGATGATGGTGAGGACAATATGAGTGAGGTTGATGTTCTGGAGCATGTTGATATTAAGGGAGAGGAGGTGTTGGAGTTGTTAAAATACATTGAGACAGATAAATCCCTGGGGCCTGACGGAATATACCCCAGGCTGCTCCATGAGGCAAGGGAAGAGATTACTGAGCCTCTGGCTAGGATCTTTATGTCCTCGTTGTCCACGGGAATGGTTCCGGAGGATTGGAGGGAGGCGAATGTTGTCCGCTTGTTCAAAAAAGGTAGAAGGGATAGTCCGGGTAATTATAGACCAGTGAGCCTTATGTCTCTGGTGGGAAAGCTGTTGGAAAAGATTCTTAGAGGTAGGATCTCTGGGCATTTAGAGAATCATGGTCTGATCAGGGACAGTCAGCATGGCTTTGTGAAGGGCAGATCGTGTCTAACAAGCCTGATAGAGTTCTTTGAGGAGGTGACCAGGCATATAGATGAGGGTAGTGCAGTGGATGTGATCTATATGGATTTTAGTAAGACATTTGACAAGGTTCCACACGATAGGCTTATTCAGAAAGTCAGAAGGCATGGGATCCAGGGAAGTTTGGCCAGGTGGATTCAGAATTGGCTTGCCTGCAAAAGGCAGAGGGTGGTGGTGGAGGGAGTACATTCATATTGGAGGATTGTGACTAGTGGTGTCCCACAAACATCAGTTCTGGGACCTCTAATTTTTGTGATTGTTATTAACGACCTGGATGTGGGTGTACAGGGGTGGGTTGGCAAGTTTGCAGAGGAGACATGATAGAGGTGTACAAGATAATAAGAGGAATAGATAGAGTGGATAGCCAGCGCCTCTTCCCCAGGGCACCACTGCTCAATACAAGAGGACATGGCTTTAAGGTAAGGAGTGGGAAGTTCAAGGGGGATATTAGAGGAAGGTTTTTTTACTCAGAGAGTGGTTGGTGCGTGGAATGCACTGCCTGAGTCAGTGGTGGAAGCAGATACACTCGTGAAGTTTAAGAGCCTACTAGACAGGTATATGGAGGAATTTAAGGTGGGGGGTTATATGGGATGCAGGGTTTGAGGGTCGGCACAACATTGTGGACCGAAGGGCTGTAATGTGCTGGACTAATCTATGTTCTATGTTCTATAGCTGTGCTGGCAATGTGGGATGAATTACCTCCTCTGGAAATTAATTAGACCTTTACCAGTGCTTAATGAAGGCACTAATGAGGAGGCCAGGCACCATGCAGGGTACACACTGTGTGATGTGCACTAAGCTGGTAAATAGATGTCATTCAAGCTCTCTAACCTGTTACACCAATGCCATTTCTACAATACAAAATATTTTTTTCAGAATAAAGTCTGATTCCTGATATTTGCGTTGGTTTCAAAGTCACATTGAGAACGGGAGACACAAGAGAAAGGAAGTTCTGGAACTTAGATCTCTGCCAGAGTAACTCAGTGGCTTAAGCAGCATGCTGAGTGGTGGGGGGAAATGAATCAGATTAAAATTCAGATGCATTTATTTATCACATATACAGTGGAATGGGTCATTTTGTGTTAAGTCAACCTAACCTGAGGATAGGCTGGGGACAGACTGCTTGGGTCTCCCTCCATGCACTCTGGCACCAGCATATCTTGCCCACTATGTTTGCAAAACACACAATCGAAAACAACAGAACATCTGCAACAAAACACACTCCTTATCTCATAGAGAACAGTCCTGAAACCCCAGAGCAGGCCACCTCCAGGCCTCCAGACTCAATATGCTCAGATTCACAAACTGTTTTGAGTTCAGCCCAGCATGAGATGCTGAAATGTTGGCAATTCCTCTCCCTTCACAGATGCTACCTTAATAAACTAGGTTCCTCCAGCAGATTCACCTTGGAAAAAAGATATGGATCAACAACTGAAGGTCCAAAAATCGAAAACAATGATACAAAATAGATCAGGCACGTGATATGGGAACAGGCCCAGCCTTTGGTCACTATTTCATTTGTCCCTCTTAATCAGAGGAGGAGCATAGTCTAATAATGATAGCAATCACACACACAAAATGCTGGAGGAAGTCAGCAAATCGGGAAGCATCGATGGAGAAGAATAAACAGATAACATTCTGAACTGAGTTCCTTCATCAGGACCAAAAAACAGGGAGAAGCTAGAAGAGAAGCAAAGGGGAAGGGAAGGAGTACAAGCTGGAAGATAACGGGATGAGACCATACGAGGAGTGATTGATAAGTTCGTGGCCTGAGGTAGAACGGGTAAATTTTAGAAAACCTAGCACATTTATTTTTCAACATAGTCCCTTCCTACATTTACACACTTAGTCCAGCGGTCGTGGAGCATACGGATCCCTTCTTTGTAGACGTGGTCCACAGCAGCGGTGATTGATAAATTTGTAGCCTAAGGTAGAAGGAGATGAGTTATACAGCTCTCTTTACATGCACATACAGTTCAACTCTTTGAGTGTTTATGCAGAAAGTTTGAAGTTAATAACTCATCTCCTTCTACCTTTGGCCATGAACTTATCAATCACCCCAGCTTTGGACACTTTCTGGAGGTCCAAGATCCGTATGCTCCACGACCGCTGGGCTAAGTGTGTAAATGTAGGAGGGGACTATATTGAAAAATAAATGTGCTAGGTTTTCTAAAATTGACTCCTTCTACCTTAGGTCACGAATTTATTAATCACCCCTCGTATGAGGGAGAAGCTGGGAGGGTGGGGAAGGGGAGATAAATTGAGAAACTAGGAGGTGATAAGTGGAAGAGGCAAAAGGCTGAAGAAGACTGGGCTGAGGGGACCATGGGAGGGGGGGAAGGAGGTGGGCTACTAAAGTGAAGTGATGGGCTGATGAGGTGAAGAGAAAGAATTAGAGGGGTGCCAGAATGGAGAATGCAAAATGTGAGAAGGGGGAAGGGAAAGAATTTACTGGAAGTTAGAGAAATTGATGTTCATGGTGGCAGTCATCAGTGGTAGTTACAGTATATTGCTTTCCATGCATTTTGCTTCGAGAATAGTTTGAAAATGGAAAATTGAAGGATGAGCAATAGATCGTCTTGTAGTTAGATCTTTATGGATAACTAGCTAAAATGTTATGCCTGGCTACTGTTTTTCAGGATCAATGTTTCACAGCTGGTTTGGGAAAACAGGAAATTTTCTCTATCAATGCTCAGAATAAGGGACGCTTGATTTTCTTTCCTTTACTTTGCAAACTACTCCATCAGTTTTCCTGCCCAACCAAAGAAGATGACAATTGTGAAAATTGTCTATGTTTTCATCAAAGAATACTCTTCATTATAAGACCAGAAGACACAGGAGCAGAATTAGGCCACTCAGCTCATCGAGTCTGCTCTGCCATTCCATTTTGGCTGATCTCAGATCCCACTCAACTCCGTACACATGCCTGCTCGCTATATCCTTTGATGCCCTGTCCAATCAGGAAACTATCAACTTACACCTTAATATACCCACAAACTTGGCCTCCACCACAGTCTGTGGCAAAGTTTTTCACAGATTTAGTACTCTCTGGCTGAAAAAAATTCTCCTTGCCTCTGTTCTAAAGGGTCACGCCTTCAATTTTGAGGCTGTGCCCTCTAGTTCTGGATACCCCCACCATAGGAAATATCCTCTCCACTTACACACCTTATCTACATTCAGCATTCAGCAGATTTCAATGAGATCCCTCCACATTTCTCCAAATTTCAGTGAGTACAGGCCCAAAGCTGTCAAATGCTCCTCATATGCTAACCCCTTTTTTCCAGAATCATCCTTGTGAACCTCCTCTGGATTCTCTCCAATTACAACATAACCTTTCTGAGATATGGGGCCCAAAACAGTACTCCAAGGGTGGCCTGACCAGTGCCTTGGACAGACTCAGCGCTGCCACTTATTTGCCCATTCTTTCAATTTGTCTAATTCCTGTTGCAATCACACTGCTTCTTCAGGATTACCTACCCCTCCACCTTTCTTTATATCATCCACAAACATTGCCACAAAGCAAACAACAGGAATTCTGCAGATGCTGGAAACTCAAACAACACACATCAAAGTTGCTGGTGAACGCAGCAGGCCAGGCAGCATCTCTAGGAAGAGGTACAGTCGACGTTTCAGGCCGAGACCCTTCGTCAGGACTAACTGAAGGAAGAGTTAGTAAGAGATATGAAAGTGGGAGGAGGAGGGGGAGATCCAAAATGATAGGAGAAGACAGGAGGGGGAGGGGTGGAGCCAAGAGCTGGACAGGTGATTGGCAAAAGGGATATGAGAGGATCATGGGACAGGAGGTCCGGGGAGAAAGACAAAGGGGGGGGGACCCAGAGGATGGGCAAGGGGTATAGTCAGAGGGACAGAGGGAGAAAAAGGAGAGAGAGAGAAAGAATGTGTGTGTAAAAACAAATAACGGATGGGGTACGAGGGGGAGGTGGGGCATTAGCGGAAGTTAGAGAAGTCAATGTTCATGCCACCAAGTTGGAGGCTACCCAGACGGAATATAAGGTGTTCCTCCAACCTGAGTGTGGCTTCATCTTTACAGTAGAGGAGGCCGTGGATAGACATGTCAGAATGGGAATGGGATGTGGAATTAAAATGTGTGGCCACTGGGAGATCCTGCTTTCTCTGGCGGACAGAGCGTAGATGTTCAGCAAAGCAGTCTCCCAGTCTGCGTCGGGTCTCGCCAATATATAAAAGGCCACATCGGGAGCACCGGACGCAGTATATCACCCCAGCCGACTCACAGGCGAAGTGTCTCCCCCTCCCCCTCTCAAATTTCTTACTAACTCTTCCTTCAGTTAGTCCTGACGAAGGGTCTCGACCTGAAACGTCGACTGTACCTCTTCCTAGAGATGCTGCCTGGCCTGCTGCGCTCACCAGCAACTTTGATGTGCATTGCCACACAGCCATCATTCCATGATATAAATCAATGACAAACAATGTGAAAAGTAGCAGTCTGTATACTGACCCCCGAAGAATACCACTAGTCACCAGCAGGCAACCAGAAAAGGCCCCTTTTATTCCCCTTCGCTGTGTCCTGCCCTTCAGCTATTCTGCTATCCATGCCAGTATCTTTATTGGGATTTTATTTGTTAAGCAGCCTCATATGTGGACCCTTATCAAACCCCTTCAGAAAATCCAAGTAAATGACATCCACTGCCTCACCTTTGTCCACTCTGCTTGTTACTACATCGAAGAGCTCCAGCAGGTTTGTCAGGCAAGATTTCCCTTCACAGAAACCATGCTGATTTTGACTTATTTTATCATTAGTCTCCAAGTACTTCAAAACGTCATCCTTAATAATAGACTCAACACTTTCCCAACCACTGAAGTTAGGCTAATTGGCCTATAACTTCCTTTCTTTTCCTTTCCTGTCTTCTTCAAGAATGCAGTGACATTTGTAATCTTCTAGTCCTCCCGGACCATGCCAGAATCAAGTGATTCTTGAATCAAATGAATCAGGTGATCATGACTGATCCATCCATAACCTCTTCAGCCACCTCTCTCAGGACTCTGGGATGTAATCCATATGGTCCAGGTGACTTATCCACCTTAAAACCTTTGAGTTTGCCTAGCACGTTTTCCTTCGTAACAGCAATGGCACTCACTCCTGCTTCCTGACACTCACAATGCTAGTGACTCCCACAGTGAAGACTGATGCAAAGTACTTACTAAGCGTATCTGAGAATTTCCTCCCCCCCGCCCCCCCCCCAATTACTACTTCACCAGCATCATTTTCTAGTGGTCCAATATCAGCTCTCCCTTCCCTTTTAGTCTTTATATCACTGGGAAAAAAAATTAGTAGCCTCTTTTATATTATTGGCTAGTTTGCCCTTATATTTCATCTTTTCCTTTCTTCAAGCTTTTTCAGTTGCCTTTTGTTGGATTTTAAAAGCTTCCCCTTCATCCAGCTTCCTATTCACTTCTCCTACCTTATATGTTCTTTCCTTGGCTTTCATGCAGTCCTTGACTTCCCCTGTCAGCCACGGTTGCCCAGCCCTGCCATGTGAAAACAACTTCTTCTGGGGGACATATTTATCCTGTGTCTTGTGAGCTATTCCCAGAAACACAGGCCACCTCTGTTCTGCCATCATCCCCACTAGTATCCTCCTCCAATCCACCTGGTCAAGCACCTTTCTCATGCCTCTGTAATTCCCTTTATTCCTTTGTGATACAGATGCACATACCTTACGCTTCATCCTCTCAAAATGCAGTATGAATTCAATCATATTATGATCACTTCCTCCTGAGGGTGCCTTTATATTAATCTCCAAAATAAGATCTGGGTTATTAATGTAAGATCTGGGTTATTAATGTAAGATAGCCTTTCCCCGAGTATGCTCAAGTACAAGCTGCTCTGAAAAGCCACCTTGTAGGCATTCAAAATATTCCTTCTTCTGCGATCCAACACCAATCTGATTTTCCCAATCTCCTTACAAATTGAATTCCCCATTACCATTGTGACATTACCCTTATTATATGCCTTTTCCAGCTCTTTTTGTGATCTCAACCCCACATCTTGGCTACTATTTGGAGGCTTATATATGGTTTCTTTAATGTTTTTTTTCACACTTGCAATGTCTTAACTCTTCCCACAAAGATTCAACATTCTTTGACCCTATGTCACCCCTTTCCAAAGATGTAATTCCCTCTTACCAACAGAGCCACATCACTGTCTATTCCTTCCTGCTTGTCTTTTCAACTCTAGGTATATCCTATGATGTTAAGCTCCCAACTATGGCCTTCTTTCAACCAGAACTCAGTGATCCCCACAACGTCATTATGACCAATCTCTAATTGCACCAAGAGTTCATACACCTTATTCGGAATGCTACGCAACTTCAGCCCTGCATTCTTTGCCCTACTGAATTTTGCTTCTGTGGTACAATTTAATAAAAAAAACACATTAAAATTGGAGCAAGCGGTCGAGAGTGAAGGAGTAAGGAATTTCAGAGAGAAGTGTTTTTTTTTCTCCACTACTTGGAGAAAAGAGGCTAGTCTGCGCAGGTGCATAATGTACAGTGACAAAGGTTTAAAAAAAAAGACCACCATATACAGCGGGCAGTGCTGAGAGCGGGCAGTGGAGTGAGAGGGAGCAGAGTGGGTTGGCTTTGGCTCAACAGGCTTCAGTGTAAACAGGCAGAGGCAAGGGTAGGTTCCAAATTTCAGTCCTGAGTATGACTCTAAACTGAAACCGGCGATGAGGCTCTGATTGGGGACTTTCAGAGCTCTGGGGAAAGTGAAGTTACCCCTTAGTCATTCACTCTCCCAGGGCCGCTCTGACTGGAATGGTAGCACCTGCAAGGGTTCCTGCTCAGGATACGAGCGAAGGCCAACGGCAAATCCGGCAGGTTCAGTAACTGAATTTATGACAGAGAAGACAGATGAGCTACGACCTCAAATGTCTACGGCTATAGTATAGGCGGATGAACATTTGGGAAGAGAAATGGCGATTTCTTTAGTTCGCTCAATGGTAGGTAATAGCAAACCACAATTGCAACTTGCTAAGAAATCCATGGTCAAACTCACAAAATGTATCACACAACAACAGTGTCAAGAGGATCTTCAAGCCAACTCTGAAGATGTTTCGCTCAGCAGGGTTTATTCCGGCCAGCAGAGCATCCCGACCATCATCAAGCTACTGCTCATAAAATTAAAGTAAAACAAAAGAAAATTATTGCCACTTGGAATGTAAGAACCCTATTTTCTTCAGCAGTTCAATGGAGTACGACTGCACAATTGCGTGAAAGTCAGACCGTAAGGCAGCGGGAGAGTTTAAAAGTGAGCAGATTAACGGAGCGGACGACGTAGTAGTGGGAGACAGAGTGGGAAGGCTTTGGCTCGAGAGGCTTCGGTGAGCAGAAGCTGAAGGACGAGCTTCACTCCAAGTGAGGTAAGGCCCGGTAAGTTCTTTTAATTATTCTAATTACCTTAGGAGTAGGTAACGGAGTCAGCAGTTAGGGCAGTTGAGTGCTCCGTTTGCAGAATGTGGGAAGTCAGGTCGAGCACAATCATCCCTGCTGACTACACCTGTAAAAGGTGCATCCAGCTGCAGTTCCTGACAAACCGAGTTAGGGAACTGGAGCTGGAGCTGGATGAACTTTGGATCATTTGGGAGGCAGAAGCAGAAAAAAATAAGAGTTACAGGGAGATAGTCACACTTAAGATTCAGGAGACAGGTAGCTGGGTGACTGTCAGGAGAGTGAAGGGGAATAGACGGAATGAGCAGAGCACCCCTGTGGCCATTCCCACCAATAATAAGTATATCATTTTGGATACTGTTGTTGGGGATGACCTACCAGGGACAAGTTGCAGTGGTTGCGTCTCTGGCACTGAGACGGGACCCTCAGCTCAGAAGGGAAGGAGGGAAAAGAGAAGAGCAGTAGTGATAGGGGATTCGATAGTTAGGGGGACAGATAAGAGGTCCTGTGGAAGAGATCGAGAATCCCGGATGGTCTGTTGCTTCCCTGGTGCCAGGGTCCGCGATATCTTGGATCGAGTTTTCAGTATTCTCAAGAGGGAGGGTGAGTAGCCAGATGTCATGGTCCATGTAGGCACCAATGACGTGGGTAGGAAGAGTGAGGAGGTCCTGAAAGGTGAGTTTAGGGAGTTAGGTGCTAAGTGAAAGGACAGGACCCCCAGGATAGCAATCTTAGGATTGCTACCAGTGCCACGTGCGGGCGGGTTTAGAAATAGTAAGATAGTGCAGATCAACGCGCGTCTGAAGACATGGTGCAGGAGGGAGGGCTTCAGATTTATAGATAATTGGGCAGTTTTCCAGGGAAGGTGGGACCTGTTGAGGCGGAACTGTTTACATCTGAACTGGAGGGGGACAAATATTCTTGCAGGTAGGTTTGCTAGAGAGGCTCCAGTGGATTTATACTAGATACAATGGGGGAGGGGAACCAGAGTGTAGGAACAGATGCATGGGAGAAGGAAGAAAAAGAAAATAGTAAAGTTGTTTGCACAGTTAGTGATAAACAGAGAGTAAGGGATTAAATGCATTTATTTTAATGGTAGGAGCGTTATAAGAAAGGTGGATGAGCTTAAAGCATAGATTGATACCTGGAAGTATGATGTGGTAGCTATTAGTGAAACATGGTTGCAAGAGGGGTGTGATTGGCAACTAAATATTCCTCAATTTCGTTGCTTCAGGAGTGATAGAATTGGAGGGACAGGAGGGGGAGGTGTTGCATTACTTGTCAGAGAAAATATTACAGCGGTGCTCTGGTAGGATAGATTAGAGGGCTCATCTAGGGAGGCTATTTGGATGGAATTGAGGAATGGGAAAGGTGTTGTACCACTTATAGGAGTTTATTAATAGGCATCCGTTAGTCTCATGAGACCATGGATTTGTGCCTTGGAAGGTTTCCAGGTCGCAGGCCTGGGCAAGGTTGTATGGAAGACCAGCAGTTGCCCATGCTGCAAATATCCCCTCTCCACACGACCAACGTTGTACAAGGGAAGGGCATTAGGACCCATTAGGGAGGTGGAAGTTCATGTTTTGACAAATCTTATTGAATTTTTTGAAGAGGTTACTAGGAAAGTTGACGAGGATAAAACGGTGGATGTTGTCTATATGGACTTCAGTAAGGCCTTTGACAAAGTTCCACATGGAAGGTTAATTAGGAATGTTCAATCGTTAGGTATTAATATTGAAGTAGTGAAATGGATTCAGCAGTGGTTGGATGGGAGACGCCAGAGAGTAGTGGTTGTCAGATTGGAGGCCGGTGACTAGTGGTGTGCCTTAGGAGTCTGCACAGGGTCCAATGTTGTTTGTCATATACAATAATGATCTGGATGATGGAGTGGTAAATTGGATTAGTAAGTATGCAGATGATACTAAGATAGGTGGCGTTATGGATAGTAAAGTAGGTTTTCAAAGCTTGCAGAGAGATTTAGGCCAATAAACAAGTGGACTGAAAGATAGCAGATGGAGTTTAATGCTAATAAATCTGAGGTGCTACATTTTGGTAGGACTAATCAAAATAGGATATACATGGTAAATGGTAGGGCATTGAAGAATGCAGTAGAACAGAGTGATCTAGGAATAATGGTGCATAGTTCCCTGAAGGTGGAATCTCATGTGGGTAGGGTGGTGAAGAAAGCTTTTGGTATGCTAGCCTTTATAAATCAGAGAATTGAGTATAGGAGTTGAGATGTAATGTTAAAATTGTACAAGGCATTGATAAGGCCAAATTTGGAGTATTGTGTATGGTTCTGGACACCGAATTATAGGAAAAATGTCAACAAAATAGAGAGAGTACAGAGAAGATTTACTAGAATATTACCTGGATTTTAGCACCTAAGTTACAGAGAAAGGTTGAACAAGTTGGGTCTTTATTCTTTGGAGCGTAGAAGGTTGAGGGGGGACTTAACAGAGGTATTTAAAATTATGAAGGGGATAGATAGAGTTGATGTGGATGGTCTTTTTCCATTGAGAGTGGAGGAGATTCAAACAAGAGGACATGAGTTGAGAATTAGGGGGCAAAAGTTTAGGGGTAACATGAGGAGAAACTTCTTCACTCAGAGAGTGGTAGCTGTGTGGAACGAGTTTCCAGCAGAAGTGGTAAAGGCAGGTTCGATATTGTCATTTAAAGTAAAATTGGATAGCTATTTTGACAGGAAGGGAATGGAGGGTTATGGGCTGAGTGCAGGTCGGTGTGACTAGGTGAGAGTAAGCGTTCGGCACGGACTAGAAGGGCCAAGATGGCCTGTTTCCGTGCTGAAATTGTTATATAGTTATATGGTTATATGGAATAGATTTCAAAGTCTAGAAATCGAATTTGTTGAAGATGATAGCAATCATGTAGAAATGAAATTTAACTCTCTAAAGGATGCCTTGGTAGAATTAGCAAAGTCAGTGATTCCTAGGAAAGAAGAAAGCACAAAGAATAAATGGATGACAGGTGAAATCAAAAATCTAATGGAAGAATGGAGATGGAAGATTACAATTCCAATAGAATATAAGTCCTTAGTTCAAAAAGTTAAAAGCTTATGTCAAAAAGCCAAAGAAGAATGGTTAATTCAGGATTGTGAGCAAATAGAAAGAATCCCTATTACTGATCCAAAAAGGTAACAACTACAAATCAAGAATATCACTGGTAAAAAGCTCCTCTGTTCTTCAGGTGGATGTTTGAAAGCAAAGGACAGTACCATTATCATGAAAAAAGATGAGATTATGAACAGATGGACTAAGTATATTCAGGAATTGAAGACGATCGCAGTGAAAAACCAGAAATTAAGAAAAACATTGAAGGTCCAAGTATTTTAAAATCTGAAGTTCGTAATGCAATACCTAAGATGAAGAAAGGAAAGGTAGCAGGTCCTGATGAATTAGTAATAGAACAAATTATTGCCCTTGAAGATTATGGAGTTGAAAAACTTACTGATTTAATCAAGGACATTTATGAGACTGGAATAATACCAGAAGAGATGAAAAAAAATCAGTATTTATCACTCTTCTCAAGAAGCTGGAGCAATAGAATGTGAATTAAATAGGTCCATAAGTTTAATGAGTTATATCACCAAGATACTTATAAAAAATTTGATTTCAAGAGCTAAAAGTAAGATACAAGCTGAAATAGGCAAAGAGCAAAGTGGTTTTGTGAAAGACAAAGGTACACGAAACGCAGTATTGATGTTAAGGATACTATCAGAACGAACTATTGAAGTGCAAAAAAGATTTGTTTGTTTTATCGACTACACAAAAGCATTTGATAAAGTGAAGCACAATAAGTTATTTGACATATTACAGAAAACTCTAGATCTAGATTCGAAAGACCTCCGCCTAATCCAGAATCTGTACTGGGAACAAACTGCCACTGTACGAATAGATGGAGAAGTGAGCCAGTTTACGAAAATCAAGAGATGCATTAGACCAGGGTGTGTTTTCTCCCCTGATTTATTTAATGTGTACAGTGAAACAATATTACAAAAAATAAGAGATATCTTGGGAATCAAAGTTGGTGGTGAAAACATCAATAATTTCAGATATGCAGATGATACCATGTTAATTGCAAGTACAGAGGAAAAACTACAAAACTTAGTTGATATAATTGTTGAAGAAAGTGCAAAAATGGGTCTATTTATCAATTGCCAAAAGACAGAATGTATGGTGATATCCAAAAAGAAGGAGAATCCTATCTGCAGGCTGAGAATAAATGGGGAAGACATAAAACAAGTACAGAACTTTTGCTTCTTAGGAAGCTGGGTGACATCAGATGGCAGGTATGACTTGGACATCAAAAGAAGAATAGTGATGGCAAATGATACCTTTACAAGAATGAAGAGTATTCTGACCAATACTAAACTAGGCATGACAACCTGCCTCAGAGTACTGAAATGTTATGTTTATCCAGTTATGTTATATTGCTCAGAATGTTGGACAATATCTAGTAACATGAGGAAATGAATTGCAGCAGCAGAAATGTGTTTTTTGAGGAGGATGCAAAGAATATCATGGACGAAATGAATAACTAACGAGGATGTCATGACCATAGTCTTGGGAGGGCGCCCAGGGTTCATCCTCCCGTGCTTGGGCTCCCATATGATGACTAGGCTGGCAGGTAGCTCGGGGTGGCGTAGACAGTGCCCCGCTAGTTGCAGTCTTCTCGCCTCGATTTTAGTCGTGAGCATCGGTAAGTCGTCATAGAGCTCAACGTTCATCATGTGCTGTTGCCAACTCACGTCAAGAGCCATCTGGAGCATTTGTGTATAGCTGGAGACTTTTGCATAGTCTTGGTGAGTGTCCACGTCTCGCATCCGTATGTGAGAATGAACTCTATGACTGCTATGAATATCCTCTTTTTAAGCCCTCTGGTCAGGTTCGACTTCCAGATTTCCTTCATGTCATTCATAGCCCTCCACACCAGTACCTTCCATATTTTTATGTCCTTCTCCAAACTCATCATTCTTCACCCGAGGTACTTGAAGTCAACGATATTCTTAATGGTATCATTCAATACCATCTTGAGAGTACCTTCGTCGCAGTTAAACGCCATGTACTCTGTCTTTTTAGCGTTTAGGTGAAGTCCAACTTTATTGCATTCAATTTCCACATTTGTCAGTAGCTTCCTCCATCTGGTCAGAGAGCAGGACTATGTCATCTGCAAAATTTGAGATCTGTGAGCGTAACTGGTCTGACCCTTTTGGTTTGTCCTGGTTTTATGATAAAACCAACTTGTCATGATCTTTGGCAGCTTGGCGTAGAGCGTAATCAAGGACAGTTATAAAGATGTAGGGTGCCAGGGTGTCTCCTTGCAGCACACCAGCTAGGAGCTCGAACACTGTTGTTTCTCCATCTGGTGATACAATTTTCGCCATGGTTTTGGTATAGCTGGACTCTATTGCTCTCAATAGATGGTCTGGTACTCCATAAGCTTTCAGAATCTTCAGCATTTTACCTTGGTGAATGGAGTCAAAAGCTTTGCGAAAATCGATGAAAGTAAGCATAGCTGGTATGTTGTTCTTCTTGACTTCCTCGATGATTCTATGGTGAGCAAGTATTTGCATTATTGTCGTGCCCTTCTGCTGAAAACCATTCTGATTGAATCTTAGCTTAGGGTCAATGGAAATCAAGGGAAAATTTTAAATCAGCAATTAACCTACCTGGTATGTCTTTGGACTGCGGGAGGAAACCAGAACACCTGGGGAAAACCCATGCATTCCACAGGGAGGATGTATAGACTTCTTACAGAGGACGCTAGTATTGAATTCTAAACTCCAATCCCCAAGTTGTAATAGTGTTACACTAACTGCCCACGATAGAATTATAGAAGATGTATACATTTTTATTCATACTTTTGGCATTGGTATTAGTATTGATTTATTATTGTCACATACACTGAGATATTAACAAGGGTTTTTAAGATATTAGCTTTATTTGGCACATGTACATCAAAACATACAGTGAAATACGTCATTTTGCATCAGTACTAGCACAGTACGAGGTTTGTGCTGGAGGCAGTCCACAAGTGTTGCCACACTTTTAGCGTCAACATAACATGCCCACAACTCACTAACCCTATCCAGACATCTTTGGAATGTGGGAGGAAACCAGAGCACCCAGAGAAAAGCCACACATTCACTTGGAGAACATACACTCCCCTAACGGACAGTCACAGGAATTGCGCAGTGATCAGTGATCATTGTAAATTGATTATGCTAACCGCCATGCTACTATGCCATGAATCATTCATTGTTGATAATTTCAAGATGGAAATGCTTTCTTGGTTCAACTCCTCCTCAGGTACATAAGTAGCTTTTGGAACAGCAATTATTCTCATAGTATCTTGAATGCTAAACGGTAAGCTCCTATTCAGAGTAATGTAATAATGACAAGATAATTTGCTTTAGTAATATTGATTGAGTGCTGGTTTTCTCCCCAACCAGTAGCAACAGCAGGAATAATGATCTATAACATAGCCTTGCATTTTTTTTTAACTGAGATTATGGTAGTTTTACACCTCACATCTGAGAGATAAGCAAAGCCCAGACTGTTTTCAGTCTGCTTGCCTCATACCATAACCTGGGGGATTTTCATTATCCCAGCCCTGAAGCTCCATTTTTACTGAAAGAAAAGTAACTGGTGAAGACAAAATCAATAGCTTTTCTGTACCTTTTTATCTGGCCTCAGGCAATCCTAAAATGTGAAGCATTCTTGAAATGTTGTAAAGCTTAAAGTTCAAAGTTCAACATAAACTTATCTTCAAAGTACCTCTGTCACTAAATACTACCCTGAGGTTCATTTCCTTGTGGGTGTCGGCAGTAAATACAAAGAAACACAAAAGAATCAATGAAAACCTACAGACAAAGGCGGATAGCCAACCAATCTGGAAAAGACAACAAACTGTGCAAATAGAAAGAAAACAAATAATAATAATAATAATAATAAGTAAAGCCAAAGTTAAAGTAAATATATTATCAAAGTACACATATGTCACCATATAAAGTAAATACATAATACTGAGAAAATGAGTTGCAGAGTCCATTGGTTGTGGAATCAGTTGTGAGTTGAGGTGAGTGAAGTTATCCATACTGGTTCAGAAGTCTGATGCTTGAAATGTATTAACTGTTCCTGAACCCGGTATTGTGGGACTTAAGCTTCCAGGTCCTTCCTGATGGCAACAGCAAGAAAAGAGCATGAGCTGGATGATGGGGGTCCTTGACGATTGAGGCTGATTTCTTGTGGCAGCGCTCTTTATAGATGCTCATTGGTAGAAACAGGGCAGCCAATAGGGACACAAGTAGATGCCACTGTTAGTAAAGTGATTAAAAAATATCTGATACAATGGCGGCACAATTGGCTTCCCAGGTCATTGAAGCACATATGTTCCAGTTTAAGATGGTGCTACGAAGACATGTGACAGCTAGGAATTGGATTAAAAACATTATTAATAACATTTTTTTTGAAGTGAGTTGTAGTAACCTATCACCACAAGCAAGGGAGACGTGAGTCATGGTAAAGCAAACTCACGATGTGCCCTGCTGACGTGCTACAAGATTGACACTCTTGGAGTTGGAGCTATGTTAGCTGGAGTGAACTATTCAGAGGGGAGAAGACAGGACAGAAGAGTTCTGATGCCCGTCCAGCTGGCCCGGGTGTGAGGGTGGATCATTCTAAGTGCCAAATCGATTTAGAGAGGTCAAGAATGGCTTCTCCAGCAGCGAATCTAGGCCTGGAGCAATTCACCGTGGTAGTGCCCGTTTCCTACTGTGAGGTTCGGACAATTTAAACACTGGCTGAATAGTCCGGGGGCTCCTATGAGACTGCCCCCGGTTGCTGTGCTTTGTGTCTTCAAACATCGTA